>NC_134359.1:286982512-287012512 GCF_048569485.1 Anomaloglossus baeobatrachus | reverse complement strand
GGGATAATGCACACAGTGATGTCACACTACAGGGATAATACACACAGTGATGTCACAGTACAGGGGTAATACACACAGTGATGTCACAGTACAGGGGTAATACACACAGTGATGTCACAGTACAGGGATAACACACACAGTGATGTCACAGTACAGGGATAATACACACAGTGATGTCACAGTACAGGGATAATACACACAGTGATGTCACAGTACAGGGGTAATACACACAGTGATGTCACAGTACAGGGATAACACACACAGTGATGTCACAGTACAGGGATAAAACACACAGTGATGTCACAGTACAGGGATACTACACACAGTGATGTCACAGTACAGGGATAATACACACAGTGATGTCACAGTACAGGGGTAATACACACAGTGATGTCACAGTACAGGGGTAATACACACAGTGATGTCACAGTACAGGGATAACACACACAGTGATGTCACAGTACAGGGATAAAACACACAGTGATGTCACAGTACAGGGATAATACACACAGTGATGTCACAGTACAGGGATAACACACACAGTGATGTCACAGTACAGGGATAATACACACAGTGATGTCACAGTACAGGGATAATACACACAGTGATGTCACAGTACAGGGGTAATACACACAGTGATGTCACAGTACAGGGATAACACACACAGTGATGTCACAGTACAGGGATAAAACACACAGTGATGTCACAGTACAGGGATAATACACACAGTGATGTCACAGTACAGGGATAATGCACACAGTGATGTCACAGTACAGGGATAATGCACACAGTGATGTCACAGTACAGGGATAATACACACAGTGATGTCACAGTACAGGGATACTACACACAGTGATGTCACAGTACAGGGATAATACACACAGTGATGTCACAGTACAGGGGTAATACACACAGTGATGTCACAGTACAGGGATAATACACACAGTGATGTCACAGTACAGGGGTAATACACACAGTGATGTCACAGTACAGAGATAATACACACAGTGATGTCACAGTATAGGGATAATACACACAATGATGTCACAGTACAGGGGTAATACACACAGTGATGTCACAGTACAGAGATAATACACACAGTGATGTCACAGTACAGGGATAATACACACAGTGATGTCACAGTACAAGGATAATACACACAGTGATGCCACAGTACAGGGATAATACACACAGTGATGTCACAGTACAGGGGTAATACACACAGTGATGTCACAGTACAAGGATAATACACACAGTGATGTCACAGTACAGGGATAATACACACAGTGATGTCACAATACAGGGGTAATACACACAGTGATGTCACAGTACAAGGATAATACACACAGTGATGTCACAGTACAGGGATAATACACACAGTGATGTCACAATACAGGGGTAATACACACAGTGATGTCACAGTACAGGGGTAATACACACAGTGATGTCACAGTACAGGGGTAATACACACAGTGATGTCACAGTACAGGGATAATACACACAGTGATGTCACAGTACAGGGATAATACACCCAGTGATGTCACAGTACAGGGATAATACACACAGTGATGTCACAGTACAGGGATAATACACACAGTGATGTCACAGTACAGGGATAATACACACAGTGATGTCACAGTACAGGGATAACACACACAGTGATGTCACAGTACAGGGATAATACACACAGTGATGTCACAGTACATGGATAATACACACAGTGATGTCACAGTACAGGGGTAATACACACAGTGATGTCACAGTACAGGGATAACACACACAGTGATGTCAAAGTACAGGGATAATGCACACAGTGATGTCACAGTACAGGGGATAATGCACACAGTGATGTCACAGTACAGGGATAATACACACAGTGATGTCACAGTACAGGGGATAATGCACACAGTGATGTCACAGTACAGGGGTAATACACACAGTGATGTCACAGTACAGGGATAATGCACACAGTGATGTCACACTACAGGGATAATACACACAGTGATGTCACAGTACAGGGGTAATACACACAGTGATGTCACAGTACAGGGGTAATACACACAGTGATGTCACAGTACAGGGATAACACACACAGTGATGTCACAGTACAGGGATAATACACACAGTGATGTCACAGTACAGGGATAATACACACAGTGATGTCACAGTACAGGGGTAATACACACAGTGATGTCACAGTACAGGGATAACACACACAGTGATGTCACAGTACAGGGATAATACACACAGTGATGTCACAGTACAGGGATAATACACACAGTGATGTCACAGTACAGGGATAATGCACACAGTGATGTCACAGTACAGGGATAATACACACAGTGATGTCACAGTACAGGGGTAATACACACAGTGATGTCACAGTACAGGGATACTACACACAGTGATGTCACAGTACAGGGATAAAACACACAGTGATGTCACAGTACAGGGATAATACACACAGTGATGTCACAGTACAGGGATAATACACACAGTGATGTCACAGTACAGGGATAATGCACACAGTGATGTCACAGTACAGGGATAATGCACACAGTGATGTCACAGTACAGGGATAATACACACAGTGATGTCACAGTACAGGGGTAATACACACAGTGATGTCACAGTACAGGGATAATACACACAGTGATGTCACAGTACAGGGGTAATACACACAGTGATGTCACAGTACAGGGGTAATACACACAGTGATGTCACAGTACAGGGGTAATGCACACAGTGATGTCACAGTACAGGGGTAATACACACAGTGATGTCACAGTACAGAGATAATACACACAGTGATGTCACAGTACAAGGATAATACACACAGTGATGTCACAGTACAGGGGTAATATACACAGTGATGTCACAGTACAGGGGTAATACACACAGTGATGTCACAGTACAAGGATAATACACACAGTGATGTCACAGTACAGGGATAATACACACAGTGATGTCACAATACAGGGGTAATACACACAGTGATGTCACAGTACAGGGGTAATACACACAGTGATGTCACAGTACAGGGGTAATACACACAGTGATGTCACAGTACAGGGATAATACACACAGTGATGTCACAGTACAGGGATAATACACCCAGTGATGTCACAGTACAGGGATAATACACCCAGTGATGTCACAGTACAGGGATAATACACCCAGTGATGTCACAGTACAGGGATAATACACACAGTGATGTCACAGTACAGGGATAATACACACAGTGATGTCACAGTACAGGGGTAATACACACAGTGTTGTCACAGTACAGGGATAACACACACAGTGATGTCACAGTACAGGGATAATACACACAGTGATGTCACAGTACAGGGATAATACACACAGTGATGTCACAGTACAGGGATAATACACACAGTGATGTCACAGTACAGGGATAACACACACAGTGATGTCACAGTAAAGGGATAACACACACAGTGATGTCACAGTACAGGGATAATACACACAGTGATGTCACAGTACAGGGGTAATACACAGTGATGTCACAGTACAGGGATAATACACCCAGTGATGTCACAGTACAGGGATAATACACACAGTGATGTCACAGTACAGGGATAATACACACAGTGATGTCACAGTACAGGGATAATACACACAGTGATGTCACAGTACAGGGGTAATACACAGTGATGTCACAGTACAGGGATAATACACCCAGTGATGTCACAGTACAGGGATAATACACACAGTGATGTCACAGTACAGGGATAATACACACAGTGATGTCACAGTACAGGGATAATACACACAGTGATGTCACAATACAGGGGTAATACACACAGTGATGTCACAGTACAGGGGTAATACACACAGTGATGTCACAGTACAGGGGTAATACACACAGTGATGTCACAGTACAGGGATAATACACACAGTGATGTCACAGTACAGGGATAATACACCCAGTGATGTCACAGTACAGGGATAATACACACAGTGATGTCACAGTACAGGGATAATACACACAGTGATGTCACAGTACAGGGATAATACACACAGTGATGTCACAGTACAGGGATAACACACACAGTGATGTCACAGTACAGGGATAATACACACAGTGATGTCACAGTACAGGGATAATACACACAGTGATGTCACAGTACAGGGGTAATACACACAGTGATGTCACAGTACAGGGATAACACACACAGTGATGTCAAAGTACAGGGATAATGCACACAGTGATGTCACAGTACAGGGGATAATGCACACAGTGATGTCACAGTACAGGGATAATACACACAGTGATGTCACAGTACAGGGGATAATGCACACAGTGATGTCACAGTACAGGGGTAATACACACAGTGATGTCACAGTACAGGGATAATGCACACAGTGATGTCACACTACAGGGATAATACACACAGTGATGTCACAGTACAGGGGTAATACACACAGTGATGTCACAGTACAGGGGTAATACACACAGTGATGTCACAGTACAGGGATAACACACACAGTGATGTCACAGTACAGGGATAATACACACAGTGATGTCACAGTACAGGGATAATACACACAGTGATGTCACAGTACAGGGGTAATACACACAGTGATGTCACAGTACAGGGATAACACACACAGTGATGTCACAGTACAGGGATAATACACACAGTGATGTCACAGTACAGGGATAATACACACAGTGATGTCACAGTACAGGGATAATGCACACAGTGATGTCACAGTACAGGGATAATGCACACAGTGATGTCACAGTACAGGGATAATACACACAGTGATGTCACAGTACAAGGATAATACACACAGTGATGCCACAGTACAGGGATAATACACACAGTGATGTCACAGTACAGGGGTAATACACACAGTGATGTCATAGTACAAGGATAATACACACAGTGATGTCACAGTACAGGGATAATACACACAGTGATGTCACAATACAGGGGTAATACACACAGTGATGTCACAGTACAAGGATAATACACACAGTGATGTCACAGTACAGGGATAATACACACAGTGATGTCACAATACAGGGGTAATACACACAGTGATGTCACAGTACAGGAGTAATACACACAGTGATGTCACAGTACAGGGGTAATACACACAGTGATGTCACAGTACAGGGATAATACACACAGTGATGTCACAGTACAGGGATAATACACCCAGTGATGTCACAGTACAGGGATAATACACACAGTGATGTCACAGTACAGGGATAATACACACAGTGATGTCACAGTACAGGGATAACACACACAGTGATGTCACAGTACAGGGATAATACACCCAGTGATGTCACAGTACAGGGATAATACACACAGTGATGTCACAGTACAGGGATAATACACACAGTGATGTCACAGTACAGGGATAACACACACAGTGATGTCACAGTACAGGGATAATACACACAGTGATGTCACAGTACAGGGATAATACACACAGTGATGTCACAGTACAGGGGTAATACACACAGTGATGTCACAGTACAGGGATAACACACACAGTGATGTCAAAGTACAGGGATAATGCACACAGTGATGTCACAGTACAGGGGATAATGCACACAGTGATGTCACAGTACAGGGATAATACACACAGTGATGTCACAGTACAGGGGATAATGCACACAGTGATGTCACAGTACAGGGGTAATACACACAGTGATGTCACAGTACAGGGATAATGCACACAGTGATGTCACACTACAGGGATAATACACACAGTGATGTCACAGTACAGGGGTAATACACACAGTGATGTCACAGTACAGGGGTAATACACACAGTGATGTCACAGTACAGGGATAACACACACAGTGATGTCACAGTACAGGGATAATACACACAGTGATGTCACAGTACAGGGATAATACACACAGTGATGTCACAGTACAGGGGTAATACACACAGTGATGTCACAGTACAGGGATAACACACACAGTGATGTCACAGTACAGGGATAATACACACAGTGATGTCACAGTACAGGGATAATACACACAGTGATGTCACAGTACAGGGATAATGCACACAGTGATGTCACAGTACAGGGATAATACACACAGTGATGTCACAGTACAGGGATACTACACACAGTGATGTCACAGTACAGGGATAAAACACACAGTGATGTCACAGTACAGGGATAATACACACAGTGATGTCACAGTACAGGGATAATACACACAGTGATGTCACAGTACAGGGATAATGCACACAGTGATGTCACAGTACAGGGATAATGCACACAGTGATGTCACAGTACAGGGATAATACACACAGTGATGTCACAGTACAGGGGTAATACACACAGTGATGTCACAGTACAGGGATAATACACACAGTGATGTCACAGTACAGGGGTAATACACACAGTGATGTCACAGTACAGGGGTAATACACACAGTGATGTCACAGTACAGGGGTAATGCACACAGTGATGTCACAGTACAGGGGTAATACACACAGTGATGTCACAGTACAGAGATAATACACACAGTGATGTCACAGTACAAGGATAATACACACAGTGATGTCACAGTACAGGGGTAATATACACAGTGATGTCACAGTACAGGGGTAATACACACAGTGATGTCACAGTACAAGGATAATACACACAGTGATGTCACAGTACAGGGATAATACACACAGTGATGTCACAATACAGGGGTAATACACACAGTGATGTCACAGTACAGGGGTAATACACACAGTGATGTCACAGTACAGGGGTAATACACACAGTGATGTCACAGTACAGGGATAATACACACAGTGATGTCACAGTACAGGGATAATACACCCAGTGATGTCACAGTACAGGGATAATACACCCAGTGATGTCACAGTACAGGGATAATACACCCAGTGATGTCACAGTACAGGGATAATACACACAGTGATGTCACAGTACAGGGATAATACACACAGTGATGTCACAGTACAGGGGTAATACACACAGTGATGTCACAGTACAGGGATAACACACACAGTGATGTCACAGTACAGGGATAATACACACAGTGATGTCACAGTACAGGGATAATACACACAGTGATGTCACAGTACAGGGATAATACACACAGTGATGTCACAGTACAGGGATAACACACACAGTGATGTCACAGTAAAGGGATAACACACACAGTGATGTCACAGTACAGGGATAATACACACAGTGATGTCACAGTACAGGGGTAATACACAGTGATGTCACAGTACAGGGATAATACACCCAGTGATGTCACAGTACAGGGATAATACACACAGTGATGTCACAGTACAGGGATAATACACACAGTGATGTCACAGTACAGGGATAATACACACAGTGATGTCACAGTACAGGGGTAATACACAGTGATGTCACAGTACAGGGATAATACACCCAGTGATGTCACAGTACAGGGATAATACACACAGTGATGTCACAGTACAGGGATAATACACACAGTGATGTCACAGTACAGGGATAATACACACAGTGATGTCACAATACAGGGGTAATACACACAGTGATGTCACAGTACAGGGGTAATACACACAGTGATGTCACAGTACAGGGGTAATACACACAGTGATGTCACAGTACAGGGATAATACACACAGTGATGTCACAGTACAGGGATAATACACCCAGTGATGTCACAGTACAGGGATAATACACACAGTGATGTCACAGTACAGGGATAATACACACAGTGATGTCACAGTACAGGGATAATACACACAGTGATGTCACAGTACAGGGATAACACACACAGTGATGTCACAGTACAGGGATAATACACACAGTGATGTCACAGTACAGGGATAATACACACAGTGATGTCACAGTACAGGGGTAATACACACAGTGATGTCACAGTACAGGGATAACACACACAGTGATGTCAAAGTACAGGGATAATGCACACAGTGATGTCACAGTACAGGGGATAATGCACACAGTGATGTCACAGTACAGGGATAATACACACAGTGATGTCACAGTACAGGGGATAATGCACACAGTGATGTCACAGTACAGGGGTAATACACACAGTGATGTCACAGTACAGGGATAATGCACACAGTGATGTCACACTACAGGGATAATACACACAGTGATGTCACAGTACAGGGGTAATACACACAGTGATGTCACAGTACAGGGGTAATACACACAGTGATGTCACAGTACAGGGATAACACACACAGTGATGTCACAGTACAGGGATAATACACACAGTGATGTCACAGTACAGGGATAATACACACAGTGATGTCACAGTACAGGGGTAATACACACAGTGATGTCACAGTACAGGGATAACACACACAGTGATGTCACAGTACAGGGATAATACACACAGTGATGTCACAGTACAGGGATAATACACACAGTGATGTCACAGTACAGGGATAATGCACACAGTGATGTCACAGTACAGGGATAATACACACAGTGATGTCACAGTACAGGGATACTACACACAGTGATGTCACAGTACAGGGATAAAACACACAGTGATGTCACAGTACAGGGATAATACACACAGTGATGTCACAGTACAGGGATAATACACACAGTGATGTCACAGTACAGGGATAATGCACACAGTGATGTCACAGTACAGGGATAATGCACACAGTGATGTCACAGTACAGGGATAATACACACAGTGATGTCACAGTACAGGGGTAATACACACAGTGATGTCACAGTACAGGGATAATACACACAGTGATGTCACAGTACAGGGGTAATACACACAGTGATGTCACAGTACAGGGGTAATACACACAGTGATGTCACAGTACAGGGGTAATGCACACAGTGATGTCACAGTACAGGGGTAATACACACAGTGATGTCACAGTACAGAGATAATACACACAGTGATGTCACAGTACAAGGATAATACACACAGTGATGTCACAGTACAGGGGTAATATACACAGTGATGTCACAGTACAGGGGTAATACACACAGTGATGTCACAGTACAAGGATAATACACACAGTGATGTCACAGTACAGGGATAATACACACAGTGATGTCACAATACAGGGGTAATACACACAGTGATGTCACAGTACAGGGGTAATACACACAGTGATGTCACAGTACAGGGGTAATACACACAGTGATGTCACAGTACAGGGATAATACACACAGTGATGTCACAGTACAGGGATAATACACCCAGTGATGTCACAGTACAGGGATAATACACCCAGTGATGTCACAGTACAGGGATAATACACCCAGTGATGTCACAGTACAGGGATAATACACACAGTGATGTCACAGTACAGGGATAATACACACAGTGATGTCACAGTACAGGGGTAATACACACAGTGATGTCACAGTACAGGGATAACACACACAGTGATGTCACAGTACAGGGATAATACACACAGTGATGTCACAGTACAGGGATAATACACACAGTGATGTCACAGTACAGGGATAATACACACAGTGATGTCACAGTACAGGGATAACACACACAGTGATGTCACAGTAAAGGGATAACACACACAGTGATGTCACAGTACAGGGATAATACACACAGTGATGTCACAGTACAGGGGTAATACACAGTGATGTCACAGTACAGGGATAATACACCCAGTGATGTCACAGTACAGGGATAATACACACAGTGATGTCACAGTAAAGGGATAACACACACAGTGATGTCACAGTACAGGGATAATACACACAGTGATGTCACAGTACAGGGGTAATACACAGTGATGTCACAGTACAGGGATAATACACCCAGTGATGTCACAGTACAGGGATAATACACACAGTGATGTCACAGTACAGGGATAATACACACAGTGATGTCACAGTACAGGGATAATACACACAGTGATGTCACAGTACAGGGGTAATACACAGTGATGTCACAGTACAGGGATAATACACCCAGTGATGTCACAGTACAGGGGTAATACACAGTGATGTCACAGTACAGGGATAATACACACAGTGATGTCACAGTACAGGGATAATACACAGTGATGTCACAGTACAGGGATAATACACACAGTGATGTCACAGTACAGGGGTAATACACACAGTGATGTCACAGTACAGGGGTAATACACACAGTGATGTCACAGTACAGGGATAATACACCCAGTGATGTCACAGTACAGGGATAATACACACAGTGATGTCACAGTACAGGGATAATACACACAGTGATGTCACAGTACAGGGGTAATACACACAGTGATGTCACTGTACAGGGATAATACACACAGTGATGTCACGGTACAGGGATAATACACACAGTGATGTCACAGTACAGGGGTAATACACACAGTGATGTCACAGTACAGGGGTAATACACACAGTGATGTCACAGTACAGGGGTAATACACACAGTGATGTCACAGTACAGGGATAATACACACAGTGATGTCACAGTACAGGGGTAATACACACAGTGATGTCACAGTACAGGGGTAATACACACAGTGATGTCACAGTATAGGGATAATACACACAGTGATGTCACAGTACAGGGATAATACACACAGTGATGTCACAGTACAGGGATAATACACACAGTGATGTCACAGTACAGGGATAATGCACAGTGATGTCACAGTACAGGGATAATACACACAGTGATGTCACAGTACAGGGGTAATACACACAGTGATGTCACAGTACAGGGGTAATACACACAGTGATGTCACAGTACAGGGATAATGCACACAGTGATGTCACAGTACAGGGATAATACACACAGTGATGTCACAGTACAGGGATAATACACACAGTGATGTCACAGTACAGGGATAATGCACACAGTGATGTCACAGTACAGGGATAATACACACAGTGATGTCACAGTACAGGGATAATACACACAGTGATGTCACAGTACAGGGATAATGCACACAGTGATGTCACAGTACAGGGGTAATACACACAGTGATGTCACAGTACAGGGATAATACACACAGTGATGTCACAGTACAGGGGTAATACACACAGTGATGTCACAGTACAGGGATAATACACACAGTGATGTCACAGTACAGGGATAATGCACACAGTGATGTCACAGTACAGGGGTAATACACACAGTGATGTCACAGTACAGGGATAATACACACAGTGATGTCACAGTACAGGGGTAATACACACAGTGATGTCACAGTACAGGGATAATACACACAGTGATGTCACAGTACAGGGATAATACACACAGTGATGTCACAGATAATACACACAGTGATGTCACAGTACAGGGGTAATACACAGTGATGTCACAGTACAGGGATAATACACACAGTGATGTCACAGTACAGGGATAATACACACAGTGATGTCACAGTACAGGGATAATACACACAGTGATGTCACAGTACAGGGATAATACACACAGTGATGTCACAGTACAGGGGTAATACACAGTGATGTCACAGTACAGGGATAATACACCCAGTGATGTCACAGTACAGGGGTAATACACAGTGATGTCACAGTACAGGGATAATACACACAGTGATGTCACAGTACAGGGATAATACACAGTGATGTCACAGTACAGGGATAATACACACAGTGATGTCACAGTACAGGGATAATACACAGTGATGTCACAGTACAGGGATAATACACACAGTGATGTCACAGTACAGGGATAATACACAGTGATGTCACAGTACAGGGATAATACACACAGTGATGTCACAGTACAGGGGTAATACACACAGTGATGTCACAGTACAGGGGTAATACACACAGTGATGTCACAGTACAGGGATAATACACCCAGTGATGTCACAGTACAGGGATAATACACACAGTGATGTCACAGTACAGGGATAATACACACAGTGATGTCACAGTACAGGGGTAATACACACAGTGATGTCACTGTACAGGGATAATACACACAGTGATGTCACAGTACAGGGGTAATACACACAGTGATGTCACAGTACAGGGGTAATACACACAGCGATGTCACAGTACAGGGATAATACACACAGCGATGTCACAGTATAGGGATAATACACACAGTGATGTCACAGTACAGGGATAATACACACAGTGATGTCACAGTACAGGGATAATACACACAGTGATGTCACAGTACAGGGATAATACACACAGTGATGTCACAGTACAGGGGTAATACACACAGTGATGTCACAGTACAGGGGTAATACACACAGTGATGTCACAGTACAGGGGTAATACACACAGTGATGTCACAGTACAGGGATAATACACACAGTGATGTCACAGTACAGGGGTAATACACACAGTGATGTCACAGTACAGGGGTAATACACACAGTGATGTCACAGTATAGGGATAATACACACAGTGATGTCACAGTACAGGGATAATACACACAGTGATGTCACAGTACAGGGATAATACACACAGTGATGTCACAGTACAGGGATAATGCACACAGTGATGTCACAGATAATACACACAGTGATGTCACAGTACAGGGATAATACACACAGTGATGTCACAGTACAGGGATAATACACACAGTGATGTCACAGATAATACACACAGTGATGTCACAGTACAGGGATAATACACACAGTGATGTCACAGTACAGGGATAATACACACAGTGATGTCACAGTACAGGGATAATACACACAGTGATGTCACAGTACAGGGGTAATACACACAGTGATGTCACAGTACAGGGATAATACACACAGTGATGTCACAGTATAGGGGTAATACACACAGTGATGTCACAGATAATACACACAGTGATGTCACAGTACAGGGGTAATATACACAGTGATGTCACAGTACAGGGGTAATATACACAGTGATGTCACAGTACAGGGATAATACACACAGTGATGTCACAGTACAGGGGTAATACACACAGTGATGTCACAGTACAGGGATAATGCACACAGTGATGTCACAGTACAGGGATAATACACACAGTGATGTTACAGTACAGGGGTAATACACATAGTGATGTCACAGTACAGGGATAATGCACACAGTGATGTCACAGTACAGGGATAATACACACAGTGATGTCACAGTACAGGGGTAATACACACAGTGATGTCACAGATAATACACACAGTGATGTCACAGTACAGGGGTAATATACACAGTGATGTCACAGTACAGGGGTAATATACACAGTGATGTCACAGTACAGGGATAATACACACAGTGATGTCACAGTACAGGGGTAATACACACAGTGATGTCACAGTACAGGGATAATACACACAGTGATGTCACAGTACAGGGATAATACACACAGTGATGTCACAGATAATACACACAGTGATGTCACAGTACAGGGGTAATATACACAGTGATGTCACAGTACAGGGGTAATATACACAGTGATGTCACAGTACAGGGATAATACACACAGTGATGTCACAGTACAGGGATAATACACACAGTGATGTCACAGTACAGGGGTAATACACACAGTGATGTCACAGTACAGGGGTAATATACACAGTGATGTCACAGTACAGGGATAATACACACAGTGATGTCACAGTACAGGGATAATACACACAGTGATGTCACAGATAATACACACAGTGATGTCACAGTACAGGGATAATACACACAGTGATGTCACAGATAATACACACAGTGATGTCACAGATAATACACACAGTGATGTCACAGATAATACACACAGTGATGTCACAGTACAGGGATAATACACACAGTGATGTCACAGTACAGGGATAATACACACAGTGATGTCACAGTACAGAGGTAATACACACAGTGGTGTCACAGTACAGGGATAATACACACAGTGATGTCACAGTACAGGGATAATACACACAGTGATGTCACAGTACAGGGGTAATACACACAGTGATGTCACAGTACAGGGGTAATACACACAGTGATGTCACAGTACAGGGGTAATACACACAGTGATGTCACAGTACAGGGATAATACACACAGTGATGTCACAGTACAGGGATAATACACACAGTGATGTCACAGTACAGGGGTAATACACACAGTGATGTCACAGTACAGGGGTAATACACACAGTGATGTCACAGTACAGGGATAATACACACAGTGATGTCACAGTACAGGGATAATACACACAGTGATGTCACAGTACAGGGATAATACACACAGTGATGTCACAGTACAGGGGTAATACACACAGTGATGTCACAGTACAGGGGTAATACACACAGTGATGTCACAGTACAGGGATAATACACACAGTGATGTCACAGTACAGGGGTAATACACACAGTGATGTCACAGTACAGGGGTAATACACACAGTGATGTCACAGTACAGGGATGATACACACAGTGATGTCACAGTACAGGGTTAATACACACAGTGATGTCACAGTACAGGGATAATACACACAGTGATGTCACAGTACAGGGATAATACACACAGTGATGTCACAGTACAGGGATAATACACACAGTGATGTCACAGTACAGGGATAATACACACAGTGATGTCACAGTACAGGGATAATACACACAGTGATGTCACAGTACAGGGGTAATACACACAGTGATGTCACAGTACAGAGGTAATACACACAGTGATGTCACAGTACAGGGATAATACACACAGAGATGTCACAGTACAGGGGTAATACACACAGTGATGTCACAGTACAGGGATAATACACACAGTGATGTCACAGTACAGGGATAATACACACAGTGATGTCACAGTACAGGGATAATACACACAGTGATGTCACAGTACAGGGGTAATACACACAGTGATGTCACAGTACAGGGGTAATACACACAGTGATGTCACAGTACAGGGATAATACACACAGTGATGTCACAGTACAGGGGTAATACACACAGTGATGTCACAGTACAGGGGTAATACACACAGTGATGTCACAGTACAGGGATAATACACACAGAGATGTCACAGTACAGGGGTAATGCACACAGTGATGTCACAGTACAGGGGTAATACACACAGTGATGTCCCAGTACAGGGATAATACACACAGTGATGTCACAGTACAGGGATAATACACACAGTGATGTCCCAGTACAGGGATAATACACACAGTGATGTCACAGATAATACACACAGTGATGTCCCAGTACAGGGATAATACACACAGTGATGTCACAGTACAGGGATAATACACACAGTGATGTCACAGATAATACACACAGTGATGTCCCAGTACAGGGATAATACACACAGTGATGTCCCAGTACAGGGATAATACACACAGTGATGTCACAGATAATACACACAGTGATGTCACAGATAATACACACAGTGATGTCACAGATAATACACACAGTGATGTCACAGATAATACACACAGTGATGTCACAGATAATACACACTGTGATGTCACAGATAATACACACAGTGATGTCACAGATAATGCACACAGTACAGCTCAGTTTCTCTACATCTCCCCGCAGGGTAAAAGAAGCATTACACTACGGGAATGTATAGGAGCTCATAGTCGTGCGGTCTCACAGAGTCACATTGTGAGCGGCGGTTTCCCTCTTGTGACTGCTGTATAATGTATTTCCTGAATCCCCTTTTTTTAGTGATTGGCTTTAATTGCTGTAATTCCTCCATAACAGCGTTAAATCCGCTCTAAACCTCTCCATCCTTTGCCGCCGGTGGGTTCAGCACTAATATCACAAACTCCTTGTATCGCTCTGCCAGGAAATAACACAAAGCTGCAGGGAGTTCAGCTCCGGAGCACAAAGTGGAGCAGCGCCGTGTGCGCGGCTATTGTCTCCGGGCTCGGGATTAGAGGCCGAGGTGTTATATAATCTCTGAACGTAGGCTGTATTGTGTGCTGCGCTCCACCACCACCGCTCCGCCGCAGCACACAGTCTGATTATTGCCCTGGGCTCCCCGTCACCGCTGCTCCAAACACAACATTCTAGAATTATGTAAAAATATTTAATACATTTACTTCAGTCATTCCCCTTTAAATAGGCAGTACCGTGGAAGTATATGTTTTTGGGAGGGAGAACTGTGCAGCCTGTGACATTGCTGTGAGCCTAAGGAATGGGGCCTCTGATTACCCCCACAAGCTCAGGGAAAGTCTGCTCTATTGCAGGCTCCCCGATCTTACTACCTAATGATTGGGCAGTGTTCCTTATACACTCAGCCCAATCAGAGGGAGAACTGTGCAGCCGGTGACATTGCTGTCAGCCTTTAACAAGTGGGTAGAGGGACTGTGATTACCCCCACAAACTCAAGGACAGTCTGCTCTGATCTCACTCCCTAATGATTGGGCAGATTGCTCCTTATATACTCAGCCCAATCATAGAGAGAACTGTGCAGCCGGTCACATTGCTGTGAGCCTATAAGAAATGGAGCCTGTGATTACCCCCACAAGCTCAGGGAAAGTCTGCTCTATTGCAGGCTCCCCAATGTCACTCCCTAATGATTGGGCAGAGTGTCCCTTATACACTCAGCCGAATAAGAGGGAGAACTGTGCAGCCTATGACATTGCTGTAAACCTATAAGGAATGGATATAGGGCCTGTAGGTACCTCCTCTAGCTCATGGAAAGTCTGCTGTATTACAGGCTCCCCTATCTCATTCCCTAATGATTGGGCAGAGTGTTCCTTGTACACTCAGCCCAATAAGAGGGAGAACTGTGCAGCCTATGACATTGCTGTAAACCTATAAGGAATGGATATAGGGTCTGTAGTTACCTCCTCTAGCTCATGGAAAGTCTGCTGTATTACAGGCTCCCCTATCTCATTCCCTAATGATTGGGCAGAGTGTTCCTTGTACACTCAGCCCAATAAGAGGGAGAACTGTGCAGCCTATGACATTGCTGTAAACCTATAAGGAATGGATATAGGGTCTGTAGTTACCTCCTCTAGCTCATGGAAAGTCTGCTGTATGAAAGGCTCCCCTATCTCATTCCCTAATGATTGGGCAGAGTGTTCCTTGTACACTCAGCCCAATAAGAGGGAGAACTGTGCAGCCTATGACATTGCTGTAAACCTATAAGGAATGGATATAGGGTCTGTAGTTACCTCCTCTAGCTCATGGAAAGTCTGCTGTATTACAGGCTCCCCTATCTCATTCCCTAATGATTGGGCAGAGTGTTCCTTGTACACTCAGCCCAATAAGAGGGAGAACTGTGCAGCTTATGACATTGCTGTAAACCTATAAGGAATGGATATAGGGTCTGTAGTTACCTCCTCTAGCTCATGGAAAGTCTGCTGTATTACAGGCTCCCCTATCTCATTCCCTAATGATTGGGCAGAGTGTTCCTTGTACACTCAGCCCAATAAGAGGGAGAACTGTGCAGCCTATGACATTGCTGTAAACCTATAAGGAATGGATATAGGGTCTGTAGTTACCTCCTCTAGCTCATGGAAAGTCTGCTGTATTACAGGCTCCCCTATCTCATTCCCTAATGATTGGGCAGAGTGTTCCTTGTACACTCAGCCCAATAAGAGGGAGAACTGTGCAGCCTATGACATTGCTGTAAACCTATAAGGAATGGATATAGGGTCTGTAGTTACCTCCTCTAGCTCATGTAAAGTCTGCTGTATTACAGGCTCCCCTATCTCATTCCCTAATGATTGGGCAGAGTGTTCCTTGTACACTCAGCCCAATAAGAGGGAGAACTGTGCAGCCTATGACATTGCTGTAAACCTATAAGGAATGGATATAGGGTCTGTAGTTACCTCCTCTAGCTCATGGAAAGTCTGCTGTATGAAAGGCTCCCCTATCTCATTCCCTAATGATTGGGCAGAGTGTTCCTTGTACACTCAGCCCAATAAGAGGGAGAACTGTGCAGCCTATGACATTGCTGTAAACCTATAAAGAATGGATATAGGCCCTATATCCATTCTTTATAGGTTTACAGCAATGTCATAGGCTGCACAGTTCTCCCTCTTATTGGGCTTTTAGTTACCTCCTCTAGCTCATGGAAAGTCTGCTGTATTACAGGCTCCCCTATCTCATTCCCTAATGATTGGGCAGATTGTTCCTTATACAGTCAGCCCAATCATAGAGAGAACTGTGCAGCCTATGACATTGCTCTGAGCCTATAAGGAATCAGAACTGTGTGTACCCCTACAAGCTCAGGGAAAGTCTGCTCTATTGCAGGCTCCCTGATCTCATTGCCTAATAATTGGGCAGATGTTCCTTATACACTCCGCCCAATGAAAGGGAGAACTGTGCAGCCTATGACATTGCTATGAGCATATAAGGAATGGGGCCTGTGGTTACCCTCTCTAGCTCAGGGAAAGTCTGCTCTATTGTAATCTAATTTCCTAATGATTGGGCAGATTGTTCCTTATACACTCAGTCCAATCAGAGGGAGAACTGTGCAGCCTGTGACATTACTGTCAGCCACTAAGGAATGGGTATAGAGCCTGTGATTACCCCCACAAGCTCAAGGACAGTGTGCTCTGATCTCACTCCCTAATGATTGGGCAGATCTTTCCTTACACAATCAGTCCAATCAGTGGGAGAACTGTGCAGCCTGTGATATTGCTGTGAGCCTATAAGGAATGGCTATAGTGCCTGTGATTGCCTCCACTAGCTCGGGGAAAGTCTGCATTCCTACATGTTTTTGGATACATTACCCTAGACCACCAGGGATATCTACTTTTACCTCTTTCTCTTCAATAGACCACCAGGGATCCCTATATTTTTTTAGACCACCTGGGATCCTTATTTTTCTTCCTGTCACTGCCTTAGACCACCAGGGATCTCTACTTTTACCCTTTTCACTAGCCTAGACCACCAGGATTCCTACATTTCCCTCTTATTTACTGCCCTAGACCACCAGAGATGTCTACTTTTACCCTTTTTACTGCCCTAGACCACCAGGGATCTCTACTTTTACCCTTTTCACTGACCTAGGCCACCAGGATTCCTACATTCCCATCCTTTTTACTGCCCTAGACCACCAGGGATCTCTACTTTTACCCTTTTCACTGACCTAGGCCACCAGGATTCCTACATTCCCATCCTTTTCTCTGACCTAGTCCACCAGGGATTCGTATAGTTACATTAAAACCTGTTTCACTGCTGTAGACCACCAGGGGTACTGAAATTTAGCTTCTTACATCCTTAGACCACAAAAGTATACTGACTCCTTCGCAGCCCTAGCCCACAAGGATTTTTTGCATGAACCCTTTTACTCCATTACATAACCAGCGTTACTGCTACTAAAACCTTTACTGCCACCAGGGAGACTGCTGTTAACTTGATCACTTCACTAGACCACCAGGGATACTGATATTAACTTCTCATTGCCCTAGACCACAAGGAGTATTGATATTATTAATCCATTCACTGGCCTTGATCACCATGGATGCTGACACCAGCAGCTTCACTTCCCTAGACCACCAGGGACCACTACAGTACATTTACCCTCCTTCACTGCTCTAGACCACCAGGGACCCCTACAGTACATTCACCCTCCTTCACTGCTCTAGACCACCAGGGACCCCTACAGTACATTTACCCTCCTTCACTGCTCTAGACCACCAGGGACCCCTACAGTACATTCACCCTCCTTCACTGCTCTAGACCACCATGGACCCCTACAGTACATTTACCCTCCTTCACTGCTATAGACCACCAGGGACCCCTACAGTACATTCACCCTCTTTCACTGCTCTAGACCACCAGGGACCCCTACAGTACATTCACCCTCCTTCACTGCTCTAGACCACCAGGGACCCCTACAGTACATTCACCCTTCTTCACTGCTCTAGACCACCATGGACCCCTACAGTACATTTACCCTCCTTCACTGCTATAGACCACCAGGGACCCCTACAGTACATTCACCATCCTTCACTGTTCTAGACCACCAGGAACCCCTGCAGTACATTCACCCTCCTTCACTGCTCTAGACCACCAGGGACCCCTGCAGTACATTCACCCTCCTTCACTGCTCTAGACCACCAGGGACCCCTACAGTACATTCACCCTCCTTCACTGCTCTAGACCACCAGGGACCCCTACAGTACATTCACCCTTCTTCACTGCTCTAGACCACCATGGACCCCTACAGTACATTTACCCTCTTTCACTGCTATAGACCACCAGGGACCCCTACAGTACATTCACCCTCTTTCACTGCTCTAGACCACCAGGGACCCCTACAGTACATTCACCCTCCTTCACTGCTCTAGACCACCAAGGACCCCTACAGTACATTCACCCTCCTTCACTGTTCTAGACCACCAGGGACTCCTACAGTACATTCACCATCCTTCACTGTTCTAGACCACCAGGGACTCCTACAGTACATTCACCATCCTACACTGTTCTAGACCACCAGGGACCCCTACAGTACATTCACCCTCCTTCACTGTTCTAGACCACCAGGGACTCCTACAGTACATTCACCATCCTACACTGTTCTAGACCACCAGGGACCCCTACAGTACATTCACCCTCCTTCACTGCTCTAGACCACCAGGGACCCCTACAGTACATTCACCCTCCTTCACTGTTCTAGACCACCAGGGACTCCTACAGTACATTCACCATCCTTCACTGTTCTAGACCACCAGGGACTCCTACAGTACATTCACCATCCTACACTGTTCTAGACCACCAGGGACCCCTACAGTACATTCACCCTCCTTCACTGTTCTAGACCACCAGGGACTCCTACAGTACATTCACCATCCTACACTGTTCTAGACCACCAGGGACCCCTACAGTACATTCACCCTCCTTCACTGTTCTAGACCACCAGGGACTCCTACAGTACATTCACCATCCTTCACTGTTCTAGACCACCAGGGACTCCTACAGTACATTCACCATCCTACACTGTTCTAGACCACCAGGGACCCCTACAGTACATTCACCCTCCTTCACTGCTCTAGACCACCAGGGACCCCTACAGTGCATTCACCCTCCTTCACTGTTCTAGACCACCAGGGACTCCTACAGTACATTCACCATCCTACACTGTTCTAGACCACCAGGGACTCCTACAGTACATTCACCATCCTACACTGTTCTAGACCACCAGGAACCCCTGCAGTACATTCACCCTCCTTCACTGCTATAGACCACCAGGGACCCCTACAGTACATTCACCCTCCTTCACTGCTATAGACCACCAGGAACCCCTGCAGTACATTCACCCTCCTTCACTGCTATAGACCACTAGGGACCCCTACAGTACATTCACCCTCCTTCACTGCTATAGACCACCAGGGACCCCTACAGTACATTCACCCTCCTTCACTGCTCTAGACCACTAGGGACCCCTACAGTACATTCACCCTCCTTCACTGCTCTAGACCACCAGGGACCCCTACAGTACATTCACCATCCTACACTGTTCTAGACCACCAGGGACTCCTACAGTACATTCACCATCCTACACTGTTCTAGACCACCAGGGACCCCTACAGTACATTCACCCTCCTTCACTGTTCTAGACCACCAGGGACTCCTACAGTACATTCACCATCCTACACTGTTCTAGACCACCAGGGACCCCTACAGTACATTCACCCTCCTTCACTGCTCTAGACCACCAGGGACCCCTACAGTACATTCACCCTCCTTCACTGCTCTAGACCACCAGGGACCCCTACAGTACATTCACCCTCCTTCACTGTTCTAGACCACCAGGGACCCCTACAGTACATTCACCCTCCTTCACTGCTCTAGACCACCAGGGACTTCTACAGTACATTTACCCTCCTTCACTGCTATAGACCACCAGGGACTCCTACAGTACATTCACCCTCCTTCACTGCTATAGACCACCAGGGACCCCTACAGTACATTCACCCTCCTTCACTGTTCTAGACCACCAGGGACCCCTACAGTACATTCACCCTCCTTCACTGCTCTAGACCACCAGGGACTTCTACAGTACATTTACCCTCCTTCACTGCTATAGACCACCAGGGACTCCTACAGTACATTCACCCTCCTTCACTGCTCTAGACCACCAGGGACCCCCACAGTACATTCACCCTCCTTCACTGCTCTAGACCACCAGGGACCCCTACAGTACATTCACCCTCCTTCACTGCTCTAGACCACCAGGGACCCCTACAGTACATTTACCCTCCTTCACTGCTATAGACCACCAGGGACCCCTACAGTACATTCACCCTCCTTCACTGCTCTAGACCACCAGGGACCCCCACAGTACATTCACCCTCCTTCACTGCTCTAGACCACCAGGGACCCCTACAGTACATTCACCCTCCTTCACTGCTCTAGACCACCAGGGACCCCTACAGTACATTCACCCTCCTTCACTGCTCTAGACCACCAGGGACCCCTACAGTACATTCACCCTCCTTCACTGCTCTAAACCACCAGGAACCCCTGCAGTACATTCACCCTCCTTCACTGCTATAGACCACCAGGGACCCCTACAGTACATTCACCCTCCTTCACTGCTATAGACCACCAGGGACCCGTACAGTACATTCACCCTCCTTCACTGCTCTAGACCACCAGGGATACTGAAATTTAGCCTCTTACTTAGTTAGACCACAAAAGTATACTGACTAAGGAAGGCTGCTGTAACTTAATCACTTCACTAGACCACCAGGGATGCAGACAATAATGTTCACCGCACTAGACCCGGGTCTGACCAATGGGTCCCCCCGATCCTGAGAACCAGACTCCGAACCCCAGGAACCCGGAGCGACGGTGCAAATGCTCAACCTCTGCTCCATTCATTGTCTATGGAGCGTCCGAATCCAGCGCTCAGTCATTTCTAGCCGTCTCATTTTTAGGATCATTTACGATTTGGGGAATAACCCTCTAAGCAGGGGCTGGCCGCGGGGGCAGGAGCGCAATTGCCCCCCGGGCCGCTATCCCAAGTATTTTGCTATTTACTGAATACTAAAAATGTGTATTTTATTATTTGCCTCCGGGAATTTCTTCTTTCCAAAACAGAGCAATACATATCGTCTCTCTATGGACGCGAAATCCAGCTGCGGATCCGGGACCGATGAGCGCTGGGTCGTGTTATGGGCTACAACACTCTGCCCTCTGGTGGCCACTGCCTGCAAGTGCAACGGGAAAAATTCTCTTGCTCTGATGTGCACATACACTGTGTTCTGATCACATTCCCTCCTCTCTGCTGTCAGTGAAGAAGACCTATCTATTTTATCTGATTCCAAAAAATGGGGGCAGAACCCCGAAATCTGAGGACAAAAAATGGGATGTGAATGAGGCCCCTGCTGGGTCTGTGAGAGGGCTGGTGACAGTATTGGGGGCTTTGCACCATCTGACCTTATTATTCTATCTGTCAATCTTCTAGAGGTCTGGAGCGATGGTGCCCATTATCGGGGCACTGGTCCATGTCTACTCCGCACTGACACTACCCCCCCTCTCCTGAGCAGTCGGTGAATAGGTGGAGTAGTAGTCACTGCTGGAGACTCCACACTCACAGATCCCCATTGATTCTGTTACTAAGTGACTGTCCAAATGCTGAATGTAAAGGAGATAAGTGGCGTCTCCTGTGTCAGCTCCTCTCCTTGGCCCCTCTTCTCTCTTGGCCCCTCTCATTGGCCCCTCTTCTCTCTTGGCTCCTCTCCTCAGCCCCTCTTCTCTTTTGGCGCCTCTCCTTGGCCCCTCTTCTCTCTTGGCCCCTCTCATTGGCGCCTCTTCTATCTTGGACCCTCTCCTCTCCTCAGCCCCTCTTCTCTTTTGGCGCCTCTCCTTGGCCCCGCTTCCCTCAGCCCCCCTTCTCTAGACCCTTCTCGTTGGAACCTATTCTTGGCTCCTTTTATCTCTTGTCCCCTCTCCTGTGCGCCTCTTCTCTCTAGGCCCCTCTTCTATCTTTCTAACCCTTTTCTTTCGGCCCCTCTCCTATCTTGGCCCTTCTTCTGTCTTGGCGCCTTTTCTCCCTTGGCCCCTTTGCTTTCGGCCCCTCTTCTCTCATCTGCTCTCTTGTTGCCCCCTCTTCTCTCTTGGACCCTCTTCTCTCAGCCTTTTTTCTTTCAGCTTCTCTTCTATCTCTCCATTGTCTCTAAGTCCCTTGTCTCTCTCACTTTCTTCTTGGCACTTCTTCTCTTTGGGCCCCTCTTCTCTCTCAGTCCCTCTACTCTCTCAGTTCCTCTTCTCTCTCAGTCCCTCTACTCTCTCGGTCCGTCTTCTCTCTCGGTTCCTCTTCTCTCTCGGCCCCTCTTCTCTCTCGGTCCCTCTACTCTCTCAGTTCCTCTTCTCTCTCGGTTCCTCTTCTCTCTCGGTCCCTCTTCTCTCTCGGTCCCTCTACTCTCTCGGTCCGTCTTCTCTCTCGGTTCCTCTTCTCTCTCGGCCCCTCTTCTCTCTCGGTCCCTCTACTCTCTCGGTTCCTCTTCTATCTCGGTTCATCTTCTCTCTCGGCCCCTCTTCTCTCTCGGTCCCTCTACTCTCTCAGTTCCTCTTCTCTCTCGGTTCCTCTTCTCTCTCGACCCCTCTTCTCTCTCGGTCCCTCTACTCTCTCGGTCCGTCTTCTCTCTCGGTTCCTCTTCTCTCTCGGCCCCTCTTCTCTCTCGGTCCCTCTACTCTCTCAGTTCCTCTTCTCTCTCGGTTCCTCTTCTCTCTCGGCCCCTCTTCTCTCTCGGTCCCTCTACTCTCTCAGTTCCTCTTCTCTTTCAGTCCCTCTTCTCTCTCGGTTCCTCTTCTCTCTCGGTCCCTCTACTCTCTCAGTTCCTCTTCTCTCTTGGTTCCTCTTCTCTCTCGGTCCCTCTACTCTCTCAGTTCCTCTTCTCTTTCAGTCCCTCTTCTCTCTCGGTCCCTCTACTCTCTCGGTCCCTCTACTCTCTCAGTTCCTCTTCTCTCTCGGTTCCTCTTCTCTCTCGGTCCCTCTACTCTCTCAGTTCCTCTTCTCTTTCAGTCCCTCTTCTCTCTCGGTCCCTCTACTCTCTCGGTCCCTCTACTCTCTCAGTTCCTCTTCTCTCTCGGTTCCTCTTCTCTCTCGGCCCCTCTTCTCTCTCGGTCCCTCTACTCTCTCAGTTCCTCTTCTCTTTCAGTCCCTCTTCTCTCTCGGTCCCTCTACTCTCTCGGTCCCTCTACTCTCTCAGTTCCTCTTCTCTCTCGGTTCCTCTTCTCTCTCGGTCCCTCTACTCTCTCAGTTCCTCTTCTCTTTCAGTCCCTCTTCTCTCTCGGTTCCTCTTCTCTCTCGACCCCTCTTCTCTCTCGGTCCCTCTACTCTCTCAGTTCCTCTTCTCTTTCAGTCCCTCTTCTCTCTCGGTCCCTCTACTCTCTCAGTTCCTCTTCTCTTTCAGTCCCTCTTCTCTCTCAGTCCCTCTACTCTCTCAGTTCCTCTTCTCTTTCAGTCCCTCTTCTCTCTCAGTCCCTCTACTCTCTCAGTTCCTCTTCTCTTTCAGTCCCTCTTCTCTCTCAGTCCCTCTTCTCTCTCAGTCCCTCTTCTCTCTCAGTCCCTCTACTCTCTCAGTTCCTCTTCTCTTTCAGTCCCTCTTCTCTCTCAGTCCCTCTACTCTCTCAGTTCCTCTTCTCTTTCAGTCCCTCTTCTCTCTCGGTCCCTCTACTCTCTCGGTTCCTCTTCTCTTTCAGTCCCTCTTCTCTCTCAGTCCCTCTACTCTCTCAGTTCCTCTTCTCTTTCAGTCTCTCTTCTCTCTCGGCCCCTCTTCTCTCTCAGCCCCTCTTCTGTCCTGGTCCCTCTTCTCTCTCGGTCCCGCTTCTCTCTCAGCCCCTCTTCTGTCCTGGTCCCTCTTCTCTCTCGGCCCTCTTCTCTCTCAGCCCCTCTTCTGTCCTGGTCCCTCTTCTCTCTCAGTCCCTCTTCTCTCTCAGCCCCTCTTCTCTCGCAGTCCCTATTCTCTCTCAGTCCCTCTTCTCTGTCTGCCCCTCTTCTCTCTCAGTCCCTCTTCTCTCTCAGTCCCTCTTCTCTGTCTGCCCCTCTTCTCTCTCAGTCCCTCTTCTCTCTCAGTCCCTCTTCTCTGTCTGCCCCTCTTCTCTCTCAGTCCCTCTTCTCTCTCAGTCCCTCTTCTCTCTCTGCCCCTCTTCTCTCTCGGTCCCGCTTCTCTCTCTGCCCCTCTTCTCTCTCGGTCCCGCTTCTCTCTCAGTCCCTCTTCTCTCTCTGCCTCTCTACTCTCTTGGCCCCTCTTCTCTCAGTCCCTCTTCTCTCTCGGTCCCTCTTCTCTCAGTCCCTCTTCTCTCTCAGTCCCTCTTCTCTCTCAGCCTCTCTTCTCTCTCAGCCTCTCTTCTCTCTCGGTCCCTCTTCTCTCTCGGTCCCTCTTCTCTCTCGGTCCCTCTTCTCTCTCGGTCCCTCTTCTCTCTTGGTTCCTCTTCTCTCAGTCCCTCTTCTCTCTCGGTCCCTCTTCTCTCTCAGTCCCTCTTCTCTCTCAGCCTCTCTTCTCTCTCGGTCCCTCTTCTCTCTCGGTCCCTCTACTCTCTCGGTCCCTCTTCTCTCTCGGTCCCTCTACTCTCTCGGTCCCTCTTCTCTCTCGGTCCCTCTTCTCTCTCGGTCCCTCTACTCTCTCGGTCCCTCTTCTCTCTCGGTTCCTCTACTCTCTCGGTCCCTCTTCTCTCTCAGCCTCTCTACTCTCTCAGTCCCTCTTCTCTCTTGTCCCCAGTAATTCACCAATATTGATTCTGCTCTGAGCAGAGAAGGTTCCTCCTCTGTGATATCCCAGGGACGTCAATCATTAACCCATAGGCGATATTTGCCCTCGCAGATATGGGCACAGGACTGGATACCCTGTCACCTGATTAACCCTTTACCACCACAGGTACATTCCAGTACAGTGACCAATCCAACCAGTGGAGTGGCCAAGACAGGGCACCGGCCATCACCGCTCTTGTGCCCCTCCTTCTGCCAGTGGCTCGGGCTGCCTCATATACCACCAGCTCCTCCATATACCAGCAGTGTATACAGACATGGGAGCAAAGGATAAAGCACTACATACCAAGCAGTGGACCACTCAGTGTTCTCTAAAGCTGGGTGGTCACCATTACACGCCTCTAGTGGTACAACCCAGGTTATATGGGCAACTTCAGTCAACAGACTTTTTTTATATATATATATTTGTTTCCAGGAAAGCTGAGTGACCGACAATGTTTCTGCCACTATGGCTTCTATAGCAGTTGTCACCCGGCTTTCCCAAAGTCAAATTAGGTATTGTGGATTATATTATTGCCATTCAGGACTCTGGAAAAGCTGAGTGGGAACCAACATTGCTAGATATGTCCCAGAAGGCGGATGGAATGGAAATAATGTCTAGTAATGCAATGATGATGTTACCTGCTCTATTCATCTAGCTATCCCATACCTTTCTTTCTTTCTTTCTTTCTCTTTCCTTCCTCTCTCTCTTCTTTCCTTTTTCTCTCTCTCTCTCTCTCTTTCTTTCCTCCCTTCCTTCTTTCTCATGTTATCAGGGTACAGTCTTCCTTCCTTCCTTATCTCCTTTCTTCTTTCTTTCCCTCTTTCGTCCCTTCCATCTTTCTCATATTATCAGGGTACAGTCTTCCTTCCTTCCTTATCTCCTTTCTTCTTTCTTTCCTTCTTTCGTCCCTTCCTTCTTTCTCATATTATCAGGGTACAGTCTTCCTTCCTTCCTTCCTTATCTCCTTTCTTCTTTCTTTCCTTCTTTCCTCCCTTCCTTCTTTCTGATATTATCAGGGTACAGTCTTCCTTCCTTCCTTCCTTATCTCCTTTCTTCTTTCTTTCCTTCTTTCCTCCCTTCCTTCTTTCTGATATTATCAGGGTACAGTCTTCCTTCCTTTCTTCGTTCCTCCCTTCCTTCTTTCTTTTCTTCCTTTCTTTCTCTCTCTTTCTTCCTTCCTCTCTCTCCATTCCTTCCATTCTTCCTTCCTTCCATCGTTACTTTCTCTTTGTTTTCTTCCTTTCTTTCTTTCTGTCTCTCTTCCTTCTATCCATTTTTTTTCTTTCTTTTTTATTTCTTCCTTCCTTCCTCCCTCTCTTCCTTCTTTTCTTTCTATCTTCCTTTCTTTCTGCTTTCCTTCCTTTCTTCTTTCATTCTTTGCTTCCTTATTCCTTTCTTCCTTCCTTTCCTTTCTCTCTCTCTCTTTCTTCCTTCCTTCTTTCTTCCTTCTTCCTCATATTATCAGGGTACAGTCTTCCTTCCTTCCTTCATCTCCTTTCTTCTTTCTTTCCTTTCTCATATTATCAGGTTACAGTCTTCCTTCCTTTCTTCCTTCCTCCCTTTCTTTCTATCTTCCTTTCTTTCTGCTTTCCTTCCTTTCTTCTTTCATTCTTTGCTTCCTTATTCCTTTCTTCCTTCCTTTCTCTCTCTCTTTCTTCCTTCCTTCTTTCTTCCTTCTTCCTCATATTATCAGGAAACAACAAAGAGCCAGCACCAATGTGCACTAAGGCATCAAATATTCCAAACTGCATTATAAAAATTTTTTTTTGAGATTTTTGGCAAAAAATTGCAATTTCTTGAGCTGCTTCGCCACGTCACGGCAAATCTCATTTGAAGCAGTCCTACACTAAAATATTTTTATAAAATGTGCCATGCGGCCTCACATATAAATAGCAGAACTGCTCTCAGCAGCACTCACCTGGTCTATTGCAGTCCCGTACCCATGACTGAGTCATGGCTGTGGGCGGGACAGGTCCAAGCAAATGCTGCATGAAGTATATATATAGCCTGTGGACAAAGCCTGATGACCCAATGTGAACAGTCACCAAACGCCAAAATCTATACAGATGGAATACATCCCAAATTGGGGTGCATAGCAAGGTGGAGGTCAACCACCGACCAATTCAACAAAGAAACAACAAATTTTTATAATGCAGTTTGGAATATTTGATGCCTTAGTGCACATTGGTGCTGGCTCTTTGTTGTTTCTTTGTTGAATTGGTCGGTGGTTGACCTCCACCTTGCTATGCACCCCAATTTGGGATGTATTCCATCTGTATAGATTTTGGCGTTTGGTGACTGTTCACATTGGGTCATCAGGCTTTGTCCACAGGCTATATATATACTTCATGCAGCATTTGCTTGGACCTGTCCCGCCCACAGCCATGACTCAGTCATGGGTACGGGACTGCAATAGACCAGGTGAGTGCTGCTGAGAGCAGTTCTGCTATTTATATGTGAGGCCGCATGGCACATTTTATAAAAATATTTTAGTGTAGGACTGCTTCAAATGAGATTTGCCGTGACGTGGCGAAGCAGCTCAAGAAATTGCAATTTTTTGCCAAAAATCTCAAAAAAAAAAATTTTTATAATGCAGTTTGGAATATTTGATGCCTTAGTGCACATTGGTGCTGGCTCTTTGTTGTTTCTCATATTATCAGGGTACAGTCTTCCTTCCTTCCTTCATCTCCTTTCTTCTTTCTTTCCTTCTTTCTCATATTATCAGGTTACAGTCTTCCTTCCTTTCTTCCTTCCTCCCTTTCTTTCTATCTTCCTTTCTTTCTGCTTTCCTTCCTTTCTTCTTTCATTCTTTGCTTCCTTATTCCTTTCTTCTTTCCTTTCCTTTTTTTCTCTCTCTTTCTTCCTTTCTTTCCTTCCTTCCTTCTTTCTTCCTTCTTCCTCATATTATCAGGGTACGGTCTTCATTGTCCATTGATCTATAGATTGTATAGTGGGAGTCCAGGTAACTGGCACAGAATGCCAGGAATAGGCACAGGTGGGCATCACAGTGGGCGAGCAGTGTATACCACACAGCCAGGGGTACAGTATGGACTGAATATAGAAAATATGAGCTACAAACATAAAGTTGGAATTTGGAGGGCACACAGCTAGAAGATGGGGAACAGTCATATAATTAAGGGGGCAAATAAAGCCAGGATTTAGCTTATGGGCACGTAAAGGATTTTTGATGTAGATATAGCCAGAATTTGGGAAACACACAAAGTATTTGGGGAGGGGATTTTATATATATATATATATATATATATATATATAGTAATATACACATGCACATATGTGTATATATATATATATATATATATATATATATATATATATATATATATACATATATATATATATATATACTCTGTGTGTATATATTTATATA
>NC_134359.1:286967512-286980012 GCF_048569485.1 Anomaloglossus baeobatrachus | reverse complement strand
CCTCAGTAGTGCAGGCTGCTCCTTTTGTACACTCCATAGTGATGCAGGTTGCACCTGTTCAAAAATCCCAGTAGTGCAGCATGATTTTGTGCACCTGTCCTCAGTGGTGCAGCCTGCCTCTGTGCACCTATCCTCAGTGGTGCAGTTTTCCTCTGTTCACCTGTCCTCAGTGGTGCAGCCTGCCTCTGTGCACCTATCCTCAGTGGTGCAGGCTTCCTCTGTGCACCTATCCTCAGTGGTGCAGGCTTCTTCTGTTCACCTGTCCTCAGTGGTGCAGCCTGCCTCTGTGCACCTATCCTCAGTGGTGCAGGCTTCCTCTGTGCACCTATCCTCAGTGGTGCAGGCTTCTTCTGTTCACCTGTCCTCAGTGGTGCAGCCTGCCTCTGTGCACCTGTCCTTAGTACCTATCCTCAGTGGTGCAGCGTTCCTCAGTACATATGTCCTCAGTAGTGCAGTCTGCCTCTATGCACCTGCCCTCGGTACTTCTCAGTGGTGCAGCTTTCCTCTGTGCACCTGTCCTCAGTGTACTTCTCAGTGGTGTAGCCTGCCTCTATGCACCTATCCTCGGTATTTCTCAGTGGTGTAGCCTGCCTCTATGCACCTGTCCTCAGTACTTCTCAGTGGTGCAGTGTTCCTCAGTACATATGTCCTCAGTGGTGCAGTCTGCCTCTATGCACCTGTCCTCAGTACTTCTCAGTGGTGTAGCCTGCCTCTATGCACCTGTCCTTAGTACCTATCCTCAGTGGTGCAGTGTTCCTCAGTACATATATCCTCAGTGGTGTAGCCTGCCTCTATGCACCTGTCCTTAGTACCTATCCTCAGTGGTGCAGTGTTCCTCAGTACATATGTCCTCAGTGGTGCAGCCTGCCTCTGTGATGCTGTCCTCAGTGGTGCAGCCTGCCTCTGTGATGCTGTCCTCAGTGGTGCAGTCTGCCTCTATGCACCTGTCCTCAGTACTTCTCAGTGGTGCAGCTTTCCTCTGTGCTGCTGTCCTCAGTGGTGCAGTCTGCCTCTATACACCTGTCCTCAGTACTCCTCAGTAGTGCAGCCTGCCTGTGTGCTCCTGTGCCCGGCAGTGGCAGCGTCTTCTCTGCGCTCTCCTCCAGGTTCACCCTCCAGTCATTGTGGTCGGAGTCTCCTCCTCACTGGTGACAAATCCACTCACATTGTGTGGAGCAGCAGAGGCTCCTGTGGATGGAGCGGAGCAGCCTGTGATGTGGAGGGGACATCCCTCCTGTACAGCACCAGACACATGGACAGCCCCATACACAGCGCTGTGCAGCCTGCAACACAGCAAGGTGTGCGCTCTGCCTAACCCAGTCACACAGGAGGAGAGGAGAGGTAAAAATAGGAGAGGAGAAGAGAGAGGGTGAGGAAAGGAGCACAGGTAGGAGAAGAGGGAAGGGAAGAAGAAGAGGAAAGGAAGAAAGGAGAAAAGAGGGGAGAGAGGAGGAGAAGGAAAGGAGAGAAAAGGAGAAGAGGAGAGGGGGAAAAAGAGAAGAGGGGAGAGAAGAGGAGAGGAAGAGGGGAGAACTGGAAAGGAGAGGAGGAGAAAAAGGAGAGAGGAAAGCAGAGGAGAGGGGAGAGGAGGACAAGAGGAGAAGAGAGGACAAGAGAAGAGGGGAGAAAAGAGAAGAGGCAAGAGAAGAGGAGAGGAAGAGGGGAGAACCGAAAAGGAGAGTAGGAGAAAAAGGAGAGAGAAGAGGAATGCAGAGGAGAGGGGAGAGGAGGAGAAGAGGAGAAAAGAGGAAAAAGAGAGGACAAGAGAAGAGAAGAGAAGAGGGGAGAAAAGAGAAGAGGGGAGAGGGGAAGAAAAGAGACCAGACAGGAGAAGAGGGAAGGGAAGAAGAGGAGAAGAAAAGAGAGGAGAGGGGAGAGAGGAGAAGAAGGAAAAAAGAGAAAAGGAGAAGAAAAGAGGGGAAAATAGAGAAGAGGGGAGAGAAGAAGAGGAAAGGAGAAGAAGAGGAGAGAAAAGGAAAAGAAGAGCGAAAAGGGGAAAGAGCAGGAGAAAAAGGGGAGAAAGGAGGAAAAGATTGGACAGAAGAGGAGAAAAAGAAGAGAGAAGAGGAGAAGAAAAGAAGGGAGAGAAAAAGAGAAGAGACGAGGAAAGTAGAGAAGGAAAGGAGATAACCAGGAAAGAGAGGAGAAGAGAAGAGGGTAGAGAGGAGAAAAGGGGGAGAGAGAAAGAGATGAGAGGAGAAAAGGAGAGGAGAGGGGAGGGGAAGGGAGAGAGGAAGAAAGTAAAGGAGATAAAATGAAAACTGGGGAGATATTTGGAAAGGGGAGGAGAGAAGTAAAGAAGAGGGGAGGGAAGAGGAAAGAATAGGAGAAGAGAGAGGAGAGGGTAGGGGAGAGGTAAGGGAAGAGAAAAACATGGGAGGGGAGAAAATAACAGATAAGATTAAGGGAAAGGAAAAGAGACGAAAAGAGAAGAAGTGAGATGAGCAAAGTGGAGAAGATAGATGAGCGGAAGGGAGAGGAGAGGACAGGAGAGAAGAGGAGATGAGAGTCAGGTGTAGAGAAGGTGAGGAGGGCAGAAGTGGTGGACGGCCCAGGGAAAGAAGTAGTGTAGGTGCTGTAGTACCACATGTGGCCACCAGAAAAAAATACTAGAGTGTAGTTCCATTTGTGGCCACCAGGGGGGGACGTAGAAAGAAGTAGTGGTGTTGTAATACCACAAGTGCCCACCAGGTAAAGGAGGTTGTAGAAAGTGGCTCAGATGTAGCATTACCTATTTTGGCTCCAGGGAAGGGAGGTCAAAAACAAATAGTTGAGGTGCTGAGGATAAAGGGTGGAATTGTAGCTGCTGCAGCACCTCTTGTGCCCTGGGGTAGACAGGTAAAGGTAAGTGGCTCTGGTGCTGCAGCACCACTTGTGGCCACCAGGGGGAGCCCATATATTCTTTCTTCCAGAACTGACCCTCATCTGATTACTTGGAGCCCCATATTATTTGATGGGTGTCCAGACAGCCCCCCCCATCCCCCCCCCCCCCCCCACGACTAGACATTTTCTATTAGAGGTAACCGAGATATGTAAATGAGATGTGAGCAGTCGCAGAACGGTGCCACGAGCACCGAGGTCTCCATCTATAGCGCTACGGTAATGATCATCTGCTACGCTCATCTCCATAGACCTAAATTATCCGCCAGGATCACAATCCACCAGACAATTGCATCTCGCTCTCATTTCATGGAAGCGAATATTGGAATACAATTACCTGGGATGCGTGGCTGCCGGGCGCTGGCATCTATGAGACGGCACGTGACTCCGTCCGAGCAGACACGGTGCCACCAGACCTCTGGGAACCGGTACTCGCTCCATTATCAGCAGCTTCAGTGCACATTTACCTTCCTAATTCATCATTTACTGGAGGGTCTAAGACGTGATCAGACGCAATCTCGCCTCATTTACGCACTGGGGCACGGAGGCACCGAAGGATCCCAAAATTTGCATGGGGTGCACCATCAATCTGAAAATCCCTGCCGAATAAATAGTTCTGTATAGCACCCAAAATGCGGAGCAGCCACCTCATGTGGAAGAGGAGACCTCTCAGACTCCCGGAGGTGCTGCAAAATGTTCTGGGGGCCACAAAAGCCTCTACAAAAAGTAGCACTCAATATAAAATTTCATAGCTTTGATGCCAATCTATGTGGCCCCTGGAGAGAGGGCCCCACTCCGGATCGCCATCTTTGCCAGTGGTCCAGATATTTTTCCCATCAATTCCATGAGCCAAGTTGAAAATAATGTAAGGTTTATGCGTGCTATACCCAAAAGTGGGTGTTTTCCTGGTCCTCCTGGGCGGGTTCAGGTTGCTCGTGGGCCGTCCCAAGGGAGTGACCTAAATTAAATGCTTGTAGTTGGAGCGACAAATCAATTCTGCAAGGTTTATGTGTACCATACCCAAAACTAGGTGTTTTATTGGCCCTCCTGGGCAGTTTAAGGCTGCTCGTGGGCCGTCCCAAAAGATGGGCTTAAAAAATTAAATGCTTGTAATTGGAGCTACAAATCAGTTTTACAGATTACAATTCATGCCAGTGCTCCAGATATTTTGACCACCAAGTCCATGAGCCAAGTTGAAAATAATGCAAGGTTTTGTAATACTTATTATATGTTCTGAGGATTTCGATAGCGTAGGGCAATGATCAGCAGAGACGAGTTTTTGATACAAGATGTTTTATAATCTGTAACCACGGTAGATAACAACGGAACAAACACAGCAATACAAATACACACAATACCTTCCCGAAACGGAGCGGAGGGAATTCCCGGGGCCACGCACCGGACTCCCCCAGGGAGACCACCAGAGCGAACCCCTATACAGGGACTGTCCGGCAATCACCCCGGAAGGCCTAAATGCGCAGCAGCCGGGACACAAGGGGCAAGCGGTAAAAGTCCAGGAGTGTCCGTACGGGATGATTGTCCAGAGTGGTTACGAACCAGAGAGAACCGGGCAGAGTGCTGACCGAAGATGGCAGACGGAATCCGGGCACAGCTTGAGAAACCGGGTAAGGTCCAGAGTCGGTCGGTCGGTAGTCTTTAGGAGGATCCAAAAGCAATCAGGATTAGCAGCAGCAAAGCAGGAGCACACAGCAAGCAGTATACTCAGGCACTGGACTGGGCTGAGAGGCGGCCTTTTAAGCAGCTGGACAGGAAGTAGGGCAACAGAACCTTAAAACTCCATGTTAACTGAGGGCAAGCTCATTCAAAAGAGAACTGGAAAACCTGGAAACCTGACATTACTCCCCCCCCCCAGAGACGGCCTCAGGACGGATCAGGGCCCGGCTTGTCCGGGAACCGTCGATGAAACTGAGCGATCTTCCGGGGTGCCCGAATGTTACCCACCGGTTCCCAGGAATCGTCCTCGGGGGCGTACCCCTGCCAACGTACCAGATATTGAAGCCGACGACGATGGAGCCGGGAGTCAATAATGTCCTCAACCACGAACTGCTCCTCGCCGTCGACCATCACAGGCGGAGGAGGAGGCACAACACGACCACGAAACGTATTAGGGGAGACAGGTTTGAGGAGAGACACATGAAAGACCGGGTGTACCTTTAGATGGTGCGGCAACCGTAGCCGACAGGCCACAGGGCTCACGATCCCGGTGATCTTAAATGGACCGATGAATTTTTGTCCCAGCTTCTGCGAAGGAACACCCAATCTCAGGTTTTTGGTGGACAACCATACAGAGTCCCCTACCTTGTACATGGGTGCCGGTTTCCGGTGAGTGTCGGCCGACCTCTTGTAACGCTCCTGGGCCGTAGCCACAGTGTCCTTCAGAACCTCCAGATTTTGTCGTAGCTCTGTCAATCTGTCCTCCACCGCTGGCACCGAAACCGCAACCGGTGACCTAGGCAAAACATTCGGATGGTAACCTAAGTTAGCGAAAAAGGGCGTTACCTTAGTGGAGCTGCTCTGAGTGTTGTTATATGAGAACTCCGCCAACGGAAGCATCTTCAACCAATCGTCTTGGAGATGGCTGACATAACATCGAAGGTATTGTTCCAGGGTTTGATTCGTCCGTTCGGTTTGCCCATTTGTCTGAGGATGGTATGCAGAAGACAAACAGACGTCAATCTGGAGTGCCGTACAAAACCCCTTCCAGAATCTAGACGTGAACTGCACGCCCCGGTCAGAGATGATCTCGTCTGGTACCCCATGCAATCGGAATACATTCTGGATAACCAAATCCACTGTCTCTGCGGCTGAGGGAAGACCGGTACACGGAATGAAGTGAGCAGCTTTAGTCAATCGATCTACCACCACCAAAATGGTATTGTGTCCGCATGAGACTGGCAACTCCACAATAAAATCCATGGAGATAGACCCCCAAGGGCGAGATGGCACGGGTAACGGTTGGAGGAGTCCCGTAGGAGCCACACGAGGGACCTTGCACCGGGCACAAACCACACATGAGTGGACATAGTCCTTCACATCCTTTAAGCAAGTAGGCCACCAGAAAAAACGGCTCAGAAATTCTTGCGTCTTCTGTACCCCCCTATGACCAGCCAACACGGAGTCATGGACCAACTTGAGAACCCGAAGTCTTACGGCCTCCGGGACATAAATGCGTCGCTCTCTCAACCACACACCATTCCGAAGAACAAGCGTTACATCATTCGGGGGGGCAGCAAGAAATACGTCACCATCATAGGCCAGCTTGATGTCCTTCCACAAGTCCTGGTCCTGGATTACTCCAACGAAATTGGCATCCGATAACACGGTCTGAGACGGGGTTCCAGGCACGGAGTCCACGGCGTGGATTCGGGACAAGGCATCGGCTTTCCCATTACGTGAACCTGGACGGTATGTAACGACAAAATTGAATTGGTTAAGAAATAGGCTCCAACGGGCTTGCCGTGGAGACAGGCACCTGGCAGACTTAAGAAATTCCAGATTACGATGATCCGTGAGTACTATCACTTGCTGCGCGGCTCCCTGTAAGTGGTGTCTCTATTCCTTGAAAGCGGAAATAATCGCCAATAATTCCTTGTCCGCAATGTCGTAGTTCCTTTCTGCAGGGGACAACCGGCGGGAAAAGAAGGCACACGGATGCAAGAGACTCTTGTCCCCGGTCCTTTGAGAAAGAATGGCCCCTAATGCATAGTCGGAAGCGTCGACCTCCACGATAAAGGGAAGTGCGGGATTCGGATGGACTAATATTGGCGCTGAGGTAAAACATACCTTGAGACGATGGAATGCTTCCTGGGCCTGGGCGGACCACACAAACTTCTGTCCTTTCTTGGTTAACAGAGTGATGGGACGGACAATCTCTGAAAAGTTACGGATAAAGCGTCGGTAAAAGTTGGCAAAACCGACAAAGCGTTGTACCTCCTTGATGTTTCCCGGTTCCGGCCAGTCCAGAATGGCTTGTATCTTGCTAGATTCCATGTTTAGTCCCTGAGGAGAGATGACATAACCTAAGAATTGTATTTGTGAGCAGTGGAACTCGCATTTCTCCAGCTTAATGTACAGGTGGTTTTCCCTCAGACGGGTAAGTACGGTCTTGACGTGCTCCTGGTGTTCCTGTAGAGAATCAGAAAAGATTAGGATATCGTCCAGATAGATCACCATGAATTGGTCCATGATATCCCTAAAAATATCGTTAACTAGATGTTGAAATGCCGCGGGAGCGTTACAAAGTCCAAAAGGCATCACTAGGTACTCAAAATGTCCGTACCGACATCGGAACGCGGTCTTCCACTCGTCTCCGGGACGTATACGAAGCAGATTATATGCCCCACGGAGGTCCAATTTGGTGAATATTTTTGCCTGTTGGACCCTCTCCAATAGCTCAGGAATCAACGGTAACGGATACCGGTTCCGGATGGTTATTTTATTCAGTTCCCGGTAGTCAATACAGGGTCTCAGAGTCCCCTCCTTCTTTTTCACGAAAAAGATGGGTGCCCCTGCGGGGGAGGTAGACGGACGAATAAATCCCTTGGCTAGGCTTTCATCAATATACTCTTTTAGTGCTGCTAGCTCAGGTGCCGCCAACGGGTAGACATGACCAAACGGAATCTCCGCCCCTGGGAGTAAGTCTATGGGGCAATCATACGGTCTATGCGGGGGAAGTCGGTCGGCTTTTCTTTTGTCGCATATATCAGCGAAGTCACGGTAAACCGGGGGTAAAACAGGTACCTGTACAGTGCTCTCCGTATTTGGTGGTACTGGAACCGGAACAGCTGGACTAATGGTCGGAATATTCTGCGGTGGGAAGGATATTTCCTTAGTTTCCCAATCGATGACCGGATTTGTAGACCGTAGCCACGGAATACCTAAAATAATCGGAAAATGAGGAGAAGAAATTATCATGAAAACAAGGGTCTCCTGCTGACCTGGCTTCATGACGCATTCTAGCGGTACGGTTTCCCGATCGACTGGTCCAGAGATTAACGGAGATCCGTCTACCGTCTCCATGGTAACCGGTGAGGATCTTTGCTGAGTCCGGATACCGTGTTTCCTGGCAAAAGAAGAGTCCATGAAATTTCCCCCTGCCCCAGAGTCTATCATTGCAGAGGTAGGTATTAGCTGTCCCTCCCACCGGATCTGAATGGGGAGCGAGCAATGGGTATATTTCCCTTCCGAGTCCTTCGGTGAGGTTGACATTACAGTCAAGGGAAATACCGCATCCAAGTGTCCACTTGCCTCAGAGATATCGGACTCTGCGTCCGTGTTGTCACACTCTGCCATGGCTGCCAATACCTTATTTGGGCGATTCGGACGTTTCGGGCAGTCGATCAAGAAATGGTCCGATTGACCGCAATAGAAACACAAACGCTCACGGAGCCGGTGTTCGCGACGTTCATTGGTCTCTCGCTTTTGCAGAGAGTCTACTTGCATAGGAACGTCCTCGGCCTCCCGTGGCGTCCTGAGAGCGGGTTCTCTGGAAGGAAATGTAAAGTTGTTTACACGGTTTACAGCCGCCCATTTTTCCTGTCTACGTTCCGTCAAGCGGGTATCAATACGCACACAGTGCTGGAGAAACAGTTCAAAATCCCCTGGAGATTCGGAACGAGCTAACTCGTCCTTGATGGTACTGGACAACCCCTTTCTGAAAACAGACAATAATGCATTGTTTCCCCAGTCGGTGTCTACCACTAACCTCTTAAATTCAGTGGCGTATTCAACGACAGAACGCTTTCCCTGACGTAAGGAAAGGAGAGCCGATTCAGCGGTAGCACGGCGATTCGGATCATCAAACATTTGCGCCATTGCGGTCAGAAAATCATCTAGGTGATTTAAACGGATGTCTCGGTTCTCTATCATAGGATTAGCCCAAGCCAGTGCTCGTGAGGTTAATAACATAATTATACATAACACTTTGGACCGGTCAGAACGGTAATAATCAGCATGTACATCAAAAAACAGTATACATTGGTTCACAAATCCACGAAACTGACTACGGTCACCATTGAAACGGAATGGGGGTAACCTAGGCATACCGGCAGCTGATACGGACGTAGTGGGGCCGGCTTCCTGAGCCTCCACTCTGACTTGCAAATCCTGTATAGCCGGACCCAGTACCTGGTGATCATGGCCCAGCTGTGCCTCCACATCTCTAAGTTTATTCTGCACCGCCTCCATCTCCTGCTGCAAGGAGTTAATCATAGAAAAGAGCTGATCTACTCCTCGTGTCTCAGTCATTGCCCCAGCGAAATCCTCTTTTTTGGGCCTGAGTATAATGTAATACTTATTATATGTTCTGAGGATTTCGATAGCGTAGGGCAATGATCAGCAGAGACGAGTTTTTGATACAAGATGTTTTATAATCTGTAACCACGGTAGATAACAACGGAACAAACACAGCAATACAAATACACACAATACCTTCCCGAAACGGAGCGGAGGGAATTCCCGGGGCCACGCACCGGACTCCCCCAGGGAGACCACCAGAGCGAACCCCTATACAGGGACTGTCCGGCAATCACCCCGGAAGGCCTAAATGCGCAGCAGCCGGGACACAAGGGGCAAGCGGTAAAAGTCCAGGAGTGTCCGTACGGGATGATTGTCCAGAGTGGTTACGAACCAGAGAGAACCGGGCAGAGTGCTGACCGAAGATGGCAGACGGAATCCGGGCACAGCTTGAGAAACCGGGTAAGGTCCAGAGTCGGTCGGTCGGTAGTCTTTAGGAGGATCCAAAAGCAATCAGGATTAGCAGCAGCAAAGCAGGAGCACACAGCAAGCAGTATACTCAGGCACTGGACTGGGCTGAGAGGCGGCCTTTTAAGCAGCTGGACAGGAAGTAGGGCAACAGAACCTTAAAACTCCATGTTAACTGAGGGCAAGCTCATTCAAAAGAGAACTGGAAAACCTGGAAACCTGACAGGTTTATGCATGTCATACCTAAAAGTGAGTGTTTTTATTGGTCCTCCTGGGCGGGTTCAGGTTGCTCATGGGCCATCCCAAGGGAGGGGCTTTAAAAGAAAATTGCTTTTAATTGGAGCTACAAATGAATTTTTCACATTGCCATCCTTAACAATGGTCCAGATATTTTTCTCCCAAATTCCATGAGTCAAGTTGAAAATAATTCAAAGTTTATGAGTAACATACCCAAAAATGGGTCTTTTATTGGTCCTCCTGGGCGGTTTCAGGCTGCTCGTGGGCCGTCCCAAGGGAGGGGCTTACAAAACCATACTACAAACCAATTTTCGAAATTGCCATCCTTGCCAGTGGTCCAAATATTTTTCCCACCAATCCCAATGAGCCAAGTTGAAACTAATACAAGGTTTATGTGTACCATGCCCCAAAGTAGGTGTTTTATTGGTCCTCCTGGGCAGGATCAGGCTGCTTGTGGGCTGTCCCAAGGAGAGCTTAAAAAATCAAATGCTAGTAATTGGAGCTTCACACCAATTTTACTGATTGCCATCCTTGCCAGTGGTCCAGATATTTTCCCCACCAATCCCATGAGCCAAGTTGAAAAAAAATGGAGGGTTTATGCAGGTCATACCCACAAGTAGGTGTTTTATTGGTCCTCCTGGGTGGGAACAGGCTGCTTGTGGGCCGTCCTAAGGGAGGGGCTTAAAACCTAAATGCTTGTAATTGGAGCTTCAAATCAATTTTCCAGATTGCCATCCTTGCAACTGGTCCAGATATTTTTCCCTCCCATTCGATCAGCCAAGTTGAAAATAATACAAGGCTTATGCCTGCTATACCCAAAAGTGGGTGTTTTATTGGTCCTCCTGGGTAGGATTAAGCTGCTCATGGGCTGTCCCAAGGAGAGCTTAAAAAATTAAATGCTAGCAATTAGAGCTCCAAATCAATTTTCCAGATGGCTATCCTTGCCAGTGGTCCAGACATTTTTCCCACCAATCCCATGAGCCAAGTTAAAAAAAATGCAGGGTTTATGCATGTCATACCCAAAAGTAGGTGTTTTATTGGTCTTCCTTGGCGGGATCAGGCTGCTCATGGGCCGTCCAAAGGGTGGAGCTTAAAAATAAATGCTTGTAATTGGAGCTTCAAATTGTCAGTAAAAGCAAAACAGAGCAAAATTTAAGGGTAACCCCATATTTTCCAGTTTAATGGACGGTCCTGGCGTCAATCAGCTCCTGATAGGAGCCTCAATTTTGTTATTGTCGCAAACTAAGAATTAATCCACTTATACATAAGGGGCCCCGAATCACATTCTGTAGCAAGGACCTATCATGTGAGGTGTCTTATGTGGCATAGGAATTTGGGGTATCCTCGGGTACCAGGGCCTGGGCCCCTCCAAGGGCGTCATCTCCAGCTCTCACATAAAAATATAAGCCAATTCTTTGGCGGCTCCATATATCGCCCTCCAGGCTGAGTAAACTTGTCCTCTTCTTTCCGCCACGCTGTGCCGATAATGCCGCCCTTATCTCTGCTCCATATTTATCTGTAATTACATCAAGAAGTTACCGAAGACTTAGTAACAGAGAATACAGAGATGCAGCATTACGTCGTCTGCCGGTGTGCAAATAGCGCCCTGTGCCCGCTCCTGCGGGTGACGTTAATGATCAGACACGCGGGTCACACTGGGTTGATCATTAGCTGTAGAAACATTGTCACACGAGTCATCCCAGGGACACAGCAAGAAACAGAGGGACATGGAGCACGCTGCTATAACCTGGGCATCTCCTGTATATAATTATATATGTACAGCTGCTATAACCTGGGCATCTCCTGTATATAATTATATATGTACAGCTGGTATAACCCGGGCATCTCCTGTATATAATTATATATGTACAGCTGCTATAACCTGGGTATCTCCTGTATATAATTATATATGTACAGCTGCTATAACCTGGGCATCTCCTGTATATAATTATATATGTACAGCTGCTATAACCTGGGCATCTCCTGTATATAATTATATATGTACAGCTGCTATAACCTGGGCATCTCCTGTATATAATTATATATGTATAGCTGGTATAACCTGGGCATCTCCTGTATATAATTATATATGTACAGCCGGTATAACCTGGACATCTCCTGTATATAATTATATATGTACAGCTGGTATAACCTGGGCATCTCCTGTATATAATTATATATGTACAGCTGGTATAACCTGGGCATCTCCTGTATATAATTATATATGTACAGCTGGTATAACCTGGGCATCTCCTGTATATAATTATATATGTACAGCTGCTATAACCTGGGCATCTCCTGTATATAATTATATATGTACAGCTGCTATAACCTGGGCATCTCCTGTATATAATTATATATGTACAGCTGCTATAACCTGGGCATCTCCTGTATATAATTATATATGTACAGCTGGTATAACCTGGGCATCTCCTGTATATAATTATATATGTACAGCTGGTATAACCTGGGCATCTCCTGTATATAATTATATATGTACAGCTGGTATAACCTGGGCATCTCCTGTATATAATTATATATGTACAGCTGGTATAACCTGGGCATCACCTGTATATAATTATATATGTACAGCTGGTATAACCTGGGCATCTCCTGTATATAATTATATATGTACAGCCGGTATAACCTGGGCATCTCCT
>NC_134359.1:286955012-286962512 GCF_048569485.1 Anomaloglossus baeobatrachus | reverse complement strand
ACCGCACTGTACCTTTAAGGTATTTCAATCCCGGCCATCAATGTACTGCAGACACGCCCACTGCACGCTGTGTGGGCTGCGTCTGCCAGGATGACGTCACCGCGCTGCTGTTTCTTCCTGCCGTAGAGGAGCTTGTGGGAGGACCGGAGGTCTCAGTGGATCCCGGTAAGTATGAGGTCATTAATCATGGTGCCGGCCGGGCAGGAGACTGCAGTGAGGAGGGAGCAGACGCCGCTGATAACTCCAGACCGGTTCCATAGTGTCAGCGGCCACTCTGCTATCAGTGTGAGTTATTGCAGGAGTGTGAGCTGCTGCAGATCAGGTCGGGCTGTCAGTGCCGGGTCATCGGCCTCATCCCTCCCCTGCAATAACTCACACTGATCTCCAGCACAGACATCACTACACAGAATCCTGCACTGATCACATCTGAGCCTGCAGCACACATTACACTATATGGCCCATATTACATATAGAATATGTGAGGTCCTGTAGGCCCAGGTGTGATCAGTGCAGGGCATGGTATATCTGTGCACATGGTATACCACATCCAGTGTACAGAGCAGTGTGATATACTGTGCACATGGTATACCACATCCAGTGTACAGAGCAGTGTGATATACTGTGCACATGGTATACCACATCCAGTGTACAGAGCAGTGTGATATACTGTGCACATGGTATACCACATCCAGTGTACAGAGCAGTGTGATATACTGTGCACATGGTATACCACATCCAGTGTACAGAGCAGTGTGATATACTGTGCACATGGTATACCACATCCAGTGTACAGAGCAGTGTGATATACTGTGCACATGGTATACCACATCCAGTGTACAGAGCAGTGTGATATACTGTGCACATGGTATACCACATCCAGTGTACAGAGCAGTGTGATATACTGTGCACATGGTATACCACATCCAGTGTACAGAGCAGTGTGATATACTGTGCACATGGTATACCACATCCAGTGTACAGAGCAGTGTGATATACTGTGCACATGGTATACCACATCCAGTGTACAGAGCAGTGTGATATACTGTGCACATGGTATACCACATCCAGTGTACAGAGCAGTGTGATATACTGTGCACATGGTATACCACATCCAGTGTACAGAGCAGTGTGATATACTGTGCACATGGTATACCACATCCAGTGTACAGAGCAGTGGGATATACTGTGTACACACATCAGATGGTATATAATAATGTGTATATTGTATAACATCTGGTGTCTGTATCACAGTATATTGTGTACCAGTCATGTATTCTCCTGTACACTGTACAGGGGCGTACCTTTGGGGGGCATGCGTCATATTTGTCCCTGCACAGTAATCAGGGGGGCACCATTACCATTAAAAAGTGTGAGGCAGCAGTATGGTGGGAGAAAATTGTAAGTGGAGAAAAGTGTGAGGGGCATAGTATAGAGCAGGGGTCGGGAACCTATGGCTCGCGAGCCAGATATGGCTCTTTTGATGGCCGTATCTGGCTCGCAGACAGGGCTCCTACCTGTCTATGGGCAAATGCCGGGGCCCTGGAGAGCCGGGGGGGCCCACTCGGCCTCGTCAGTTCTCCTGTCCCTTGGCCGGGGCCCACTCGCCTTTATAGTTCTGCTGCCCCCGGCCGAGTTCCGGGGACCGCAGTCCTCGGCAGCAATCTGCGGCGCCGTCACTTTAAGGCGCGCAGACATCCTGTTTTGAATTTCATCTATGGGCAGAGCTACCGCCTTCTCAGTCCCACAGATGAAGGAGGCGAGCTTCTGTCCGGCGCTGTGTGGGCCCCCTCTCCACCATGACCTAATCAGGTAAGTGCCCTCCCCGCCTCCCCATTATGGGCCCCGGTGAGCTGCTTCTAACCCCCCAGATGTATGCCCTGCCAATCCCCCCCCCCCCGCCGATGCCGCGGGTGCTGGCCCCGCCGATGCCGCGGGTGCAGGCCCCACAGAGCAGCAGAGTTGTGTGTATTTGTCTGTATGTAGCAGAGTTGTATGTGTTTGTCTGTATGTAGCAGAGTTGTATGTGTTTGTCTGTATGTAGCAGAGTTGTGTTTGTCTGTATGTAGCAGAGTTGTATGTGTTTGTCTGTATGTAGCAGAGTTGTATGTGTTTGTCTGTATGTAGCAGAGTTGTATGTGTTTGTCTGTATGTAGCAGAGTTGTGTTTGTCTGTATGTAGCAGAGTTGTGTTTATCTGTATGTAGCAGAGTTGTGTGTGTTTGTATGTAGCAGAGTTGTGTGTGTTTGTATGTAGCAGAGTTGTGTGTTTGTCTGTATGTAGCAGAGTTGTGTGTGTTTGTCTGTATGTAGCAAAGTTGTGTGTGTTTGTCTGTATGTAGCAGAGTTGTGTGTGTTTGTATGTAGCAGAGTTGTGTGTGTGTGTGTTTGTCTGTATGTAGCAGAGTTGTGTGTGTTTGTCTGTTTGTAGCAGAGTTGTGTGTGTTTGTCTGTTTGTAGCAGAGTTGTGTGTGTCTGTTTGTAGCAGAGTTGTGTGTGTTTGTATGTAGCAGAGTTGTGTGTGTGTGTGTGTGTGTGTTTGTCTGTATGTAGCAGAGTTGTGTCTGTTTGTCTGTATGTAGCAGAGTTGTGTGTGTTTGTCTGTTTGTAGCAGAGTTGTGTGTGTTTGTCTGTTTGTAGCAGAGTTGTGTGTGTGTGTCTGTTTGTAGCAGAGTTGTGTGTGTCTGTTTGTAGCAGAGTTGTGTGTGTGTGTCTGTTTGTAGCAGAGTTGTGTGTGTCTGTTTGTAGCAGAGTTGTGTGTGTTTGTATGTAGCAGAGTTGTGTGTGTGTGTTTGTCTGTATGTAGCAGAGTTGTGTGTGTTTGTCTGTATGTAGCAGAGTTGTGTGTGTTTGTCTGTTTGTAGCAGAGTTGTGTGTGTTTGTCTGTTTGTAGCAGAGTTGTGTGTGTTTGTCTGTTTGTAGCAGAGTTGTGTGTGTTTGTCTGTTTGTAGCAGTTGTGTGTGTCTGTTTGTAGCAGAGTGTAGTACCATTGTTTCAGTCCAGTTGTGGCTTTATACAGCAGGGAGGAGCATTCCTTGCTGTACTAAGTGAACATTGGAGCGATTGATCTGTCAATGGCCCTTTAAAAACATATTGTACGGCTCTCGCGGAATTATATTTCAAAATATGTGGCGTTTACGGCTCTCTTAGCCAAAAAGGTTCCTGACCCCTGGTATAGAGCCTGGGTAGTGGGGGGGGGGGGGGGGGTTAGCAGTATAGAGAAGGGGCAGCATGGTGGGCAGTGTGAGGGCACAGTATGGAGGGCACAGTATGCTGAGGAGGGGGAATGCAAGACTGAGGTGAAGTATAGTGACTATATAGTGAAGGAGGTAGGCAGTATAGAGAAGGGGCAGCATGGTGGCCAGTGTAACGGCACAGTATGGAGGGCACAGTATGCTGAGGAGGGGGAATGTGAGACTGAGGTGCACTATAGTGATTTTGGTACTGAGGGTGAGGGGAGTATAGAGAGGGGATAGCATGGGGAACAATGTGAGGGTACAGCTCAGGAGGGGGAGTGTGAGGAGGGGGCACAGTATAGACATTTGGAGGTATAGTGGGTACACAATGTAGAGGACTGTGTGAAGAGGGGGCCCAGAACTGAAAGAAGAGGCCATGTACCATAAGAATGACATTGTGTGGGTCATTTTGTGCAGGGAGCACAGTGAGGGGCAATTATTTATTCAGACGCACAGTGTAGGTCATATATTTATATTTAGGAGCATTATAATCATTCTGCTATTTATTTTAAGGGCATAATGTTGAGATGTGCTGCAGAAGACCCGGGAGGTCTGCAGAGAGGAGCTGTAGAAGACCCGGGAGGTCTGCAGAGAGGAGCTGTAGAAGACCCGGGAGGTCTGCAGAGAGGAGCTGTGGAAGACCCGGGAGGTCTGCAGAGAGGAGCTGTAGAAGACCCGGGAGGTCTGCAGAGAGGAGCTGTAGAAGACCCGGGAGGTCTGCAGAGAGGAGCTGTAGAAGACCCGGGAGGTCTGCAGAGAGGAGCTGTAGAAGACCCGGGAGGTCTGCAGAGAGGAGCTGTAGAAGACCCGGGAGGTCTGCAGAGAGGAGCTGTAGAAGACCCGGGAGGTCTGCAGAGAGGAGCTGTAGAAGACCCGGGAGGTCTGCAGAGAGGAGCTGTAGAAGACCCGGGAGGTCTGCAGAGAGGAGCTGTAGAAGACCCGGGAGGTCTGCAGAGATGTGCTGCAGAAGACCCGGGAGGTCTGCAGAGATGTGCTGCAGAAGGCCCGGGAGGTCTGCAGAGATGAGCTGTGGATGTGAAAAGTCATCATGACGTCTGGACAAGATGGAGAAGAAAGAATAAGATGACTCCGATCAGGGAAGATGTCACCTACAAGGTACCTGGATGTGACTGTATGTGTGTGATACTCAATGCTTCTCATCAGGACTGTGGTTCCTGTATGGTCCAAAGTCTGATAAATACTGACAACTCCCAGCATTTTCTTACAATTGTTAAGGACATACTGGGAGTTGTTAATTCATGTGATACAAATGTATATGGGGATGTGACACTACAATATATTGTTGTAGTAAATTTGGTACTGTAGTCATGTATTGGTGGTTCTGGTGATATATTCGTTTACTGATGAGGGTGCTAGTGATGTATTTTGGTATTGCTTTTGGTTCTGGTGCTGTACACCGTGTGCAGAATTATTAGGCAAGTTGTATTTTAGAGGATTTTTTTTTATTATTGATCAACAGCAATGTTCTCAATTAGCCCAAAAGACTCATAAATATCAAATCTTAATATTTTTGGCAGTTGGAGTGGGGTTTTTTAGATTTGGCTATCTTAGAAGGATATCTGTTTGTGCAGGTAACTATTACTGTGCAGAATTATTAGGCAACTTAATAAAAAGCAAATCTATTCCCATCTCACTTGTTTATCTTCACCAGGTAAACCAATATAACTGCACAAAATTTAGAAATAAACATTTCTGACATGCAAACACAAAACCCAAAAAATTAGTGACCAATATAGCCCCCTTTCTTTCTGATGACACTCAGCAGCGACCATCCATAGATTCTGTCATTGCTTGATCTGTTTACGATCAACATTGCGTGCAGCAGCCACCACAGCCTCCAGACACTGCTCCGAGAGGTGGACTGTTTTCCCTCCCTGTAGATCTCACATTTTATGAGGGACCACAGGTTCTCTATGGGGTTCAGATCAGGTGAACAAGGGGGCCATGTCATTATTTTTTCATCTTTTAGACCTTTACTGGCCGGCCACGCTGTGGAGTAGTTGGATGCATGTGATGGAGCATTGTCCTGCATGAAAATCATGTTCTTCTTGAACGATACCGACTTTTTCCTGTACCACTGCTTGAAGAAGTTGTCTTCCAGAAACTGGCAGTAGGTCTGGGAGTTGAGCTTCACTCCATCCTCAACGCGAAAAGGTCCCACAAGTTCATCTTTGATGATCCCAGCCCATACCAGTGCCCACCTCCACCTTGCTGGCGTCTGAGTCGGAGTGGAGCTCTCTGCCCTTTACTGATCCAGCCTCTGGCCCATCCATCTGCCCATCAAGAGTCACTCTCATTTCATCAGTCCATAAAACCTTTGAAAAATCAGTCTTAAGATATTTCTTGGCCCAGTCTTGAGGTTTTATCTTCTGTTTCTTGGTCAGAGGTGGTGGTTTTTCAGCCTTCCTTACCTTGGCCATGTCCCTGAGTATGGCACATCTTGTGCTTTTTGATACTCCAGTAACGGTGCAGCTCTGAAATATGGCCAAACTGGTGGCAAATGGCATCTTGGCAGCTTCACGCTTGATTTTTCTCAATTCATGGGCAGTTATTTTGCGCCTTTTTTGCCCAACATGCTTCTTGCGACCCTGTTGGCTATTTGCCATGAAACGCTTGATTGTTCGGTGATCATGCTTCAAAAGTTTGGCAATTTCAAGACTGCTGCATCCCTCTGCAAGAATCTCACAATATGGACTTTTCAGAGCCCGACACATCTCTCTTCTGACCTATTCTGCCAAAGGAAAGGAAGTTGCCTAATAATTAAGCACACCTTATATAGGGTGTTGATGTCATTACACCGCACCCCCCTCATTACAGAGATGCACATCACCTGATTTACTTAATTGGTAGTTGGCTCTCAGCCTATACAGCTTGGAGTAGGACGACATGTATACAAAGCATCATGTGATCAATATACTCATTTGCCTAATAATTCTGCACACAGTGTATTTATGTACATTTTACTGATTCTGATCCTGTACACATGTAGCAAGCCATAATTTGTAAAATTACATGACCGCAAGGGTTTCTACATTATGTTAGTAGCATTAAAGGGGTTGTCCAGGTTTGTGATGAAAGTTTCTATGTGACTGCAGACTTCTGAATCCTCAGTGTGCACACTGCACACTGTCACGACTCTCCGATGCCAGCAGTGAGAGCTTGAGGGCATGTAACTATTGAGTGAGGCTGCAGACGTCTAATTTGAATGTGGCCGGAAGTAAGCAAATCGCATACTTGCAGTCCCATGACTACTTGCTCATGGCACGGGAAAATCATGACAGTGTGCAGTCCGCAAGCTGTGAGAATTCAGAAGTCTGCAGTCATATAGGATAACATCAAATTTTCCTTGTCGACCTGGACAACCCCTTTAATAATAAAAGTAAGCCCCGTAGCATGCCCAATCCAACAACCTGTAATATACTCAATGTAAGGATTTAGCTCTGCTTGCTAATTCCAGAAGTGGTCACATGACCACTTGCAGGTCATTTTAATACTTTGAGTCACAATTTGCTTCTCTTCCTGCTTCTCTTTATGGGCTGTAGTATTTCAGTGAACATTGAGAGAATTAGGAAGAGCAGCTCATCGGCACGTGTGAAAATGGCGTATGAGCGGTCACATGACAACTACTCAAACCGCATAAGCCGTGTATAGAAGGGGGCGCCAAACTGAACTCCTACTCCATGGACAGGAAAACCTAGATCCACCTCTGATGCTGTGTATGGCATACCGTGTACAGACATCGGCTGCTATGGACTACTCCGGAGACAATACAATAGAGAGCACATTGTGATTTTCAGCAACCATTGCTGCCAGTGAGAACTTTCCCTTTATTTATTTTTACTATTACTTGGCTGTCTTAACATTGGGATCAATAAAAAATGTGAGTAACTTTCTGTGTATAAGTGTAAATGTGAATGTGGCAGAACAGGATAAGATCCATGCTCAGTGGATTTATTTCTAAATGCTTCAGTTCGTGCTCTACTGTTATGGCTAGAAATGTTAACGTTATGGGGCCCCCACCAGATTTTCTGCCCAGGGGCCCCCACCAACCTTAATCTGGCCCTGACAGCTGGTATAACCTGGACATCTCCTGTATATAATTATATATGTACAGCTGGTATAACCTGGACATCTCCTGTATATAATTATATATGTACAGCTGGTATAACCTGGACATCTCCTGTATATAATTATATATGTACAGCTGTTATAACCTGGGCATCTCCTGTATATAATTATATATGTAC
>NC_134359.1:286772512-286947512 GCF_048569485.1 Anomaloglossus baeobatrachus | reverse complement strand
CAGTATATAGTTATATATGTACAGCTGTTATAACCTGGGTGTGACGACATGGACTCTCATGGGTTAAAGTTTCTTAACATTCAGCCAGACTATTGTTCTTATGTGTGCTAAGTCATGTTTGCTTAGCTATTGTATCTCCAGTCTCTTCCAGTAATCATTGTATTGTAGTTGTGTATTGATAATGTAATTACCTTAGTAGCCATTGTCTAGTCGGTGACTTGCCGACTCCATGTAGATATACTGAGTCTTTCTATGCACATCATTTAAATGAACATTATCCATGCAGCTTGAAATTCATCCAATGGGAGAAGCAATCTTGTCCAACCAATCGATGAGGACGCAGTGTATCCTAAGGGAAAGTTATGGCTATAAAAGGGACTTCTTTAAGCCACCAGTGGTTGATGAAGGTTGATGGATGCTGATGGATCCAGTCTAAGCTCTCAGGAGCTGACTAGAGGATCGGGATATCTTATGGCTTCAATCTAGGGGCTCCGGTTCCGGTTGGAGACCATATCCACAGCCTAGGGATTTCGACTCCGGCTGCCAGGATTTTAACATCAAACCAGGACTACCTAAGGAGGACACTCAGGTTGGGACAGTTCAGTCACCTGTTACAGACTCTGCAGACCTCAGACAGCTTGGAACCTGTGAGGCATGGACATTCTAAATCCCTGGTGAGCCAGCGGAAGGGTGAGACTCTGTTGCCTGTTACATTTGTGTGTTTTGCTGGTTATGTGTTATGTGCCGTTAATTGTTTGGGGATCCAATAAAGTCTAATTATTGTGGTTCCCTCACCCTGTGTTGTCTGAGTAGTGTTACGCCCACGGTTAAGGAGGCCGGCGTTCAGTTGGGATGAGCCCTGAGCCACGCTGTCTTTCTAAAGGCGGCGGGTTTTAGTGGACGAGAGCACCCACTGAGCCCCGTGTCTCCACACTGGGTATCTCCTGTATATAATTATATATGTACAGCTGCTATAACCTGGGTATCTCCTGTATATAATTATATATGTACAGCCGGTATAACCTGGGCATCTCCTGTATATAATTATATATGTACAGCTGGAATAACCTGGGCATCTCCTGTATATAATTATATATGTACAGCTGGTATAACCTTGGCATCTCCTGTATATAATTATATATGTATAGCTGGTATAACCTGGGCATCTCCTGTATATAATTATATATGTACAGCTGGTATAACCTGGACATCTCCTGTATATAATTATATATGTACAGCTGGTATAACCTGGGTATCTCCTGTATATAATTATATATGTACAGCTGGTATAACCTGGGCATCTCCTGTATATAATTATATATGTACAGCTGGTATAACCTGGGTATCTCCTGTATATAATTATATATGTACAGCTGGTATAACCTGGACATCTCCTGTATATAATTATATATGTACAGCTGTTATAACCTGGGCATCTCCTGTATATAATTATATATGTACAGCTGTTATAACCTGGGCATCTCCTGTATATAATTATATATGTACAGCTGGTATAACCTGGACATCTCCTGTATATAATTATATATGTACAGCTGGTATAACCTGGGCATCTCCTATATATATATATATATATATATATATATATATATATATATATATATATATATATATATATATATATATATATATATATATATATATATATATACAGCTGGTATAACCTGGGCATCTCCTGTATATAACTATATATGTACAGCTGCTATAACCTGGGCATCTCCTATATATAATTATATATATATATATATACATACAGCTGGTATAACCTGGACATCTCCTGTATATAATTATATATGTACAGCTGGTATAACCTGGACATCTCCTGTATATAATTATATATGTACAGCTGGTGTAACCTGGGCATCTCCTGTATATAATTATATATGTACAGCTGGTATTACCTGGGCATCTCCTGTATATAATTATATATGTACAGCCGGTATAACTTGGGTATCTACTGTATATAATTATATATGTACAGCTGGTATAACCTGGGCATCTCCTGTATATAATTATATATGTACAGCTGGTATAACCTGGGCATCTCCTGTATATAATAATATATGTACAGCTGGTATAACCTGGGCATCTCCTGTATATAATTATATATGTACAGCCGGTATAACTTGGGTATCTACTGTATATAATTATATATGTACAGCTGGTATAACCTGGGCATCTCCTGTATATAATTATATATGTACAGCTGTTATAACCTGGACATCTCCTGTATATAATTATATATGTACAGCTGGTATAACCTGGGCATCTCCTGTATATAATTATATATGTACAGCTGGTATTACCTGGGCATCTCCTGTATATAATTATATATGTACAGCCGGTATAACTTGGGTATCTACTGTATATAATTATATATGTACAGCTGGTATAACCTGGGTATCTACTGTATATAATTATATATGTACAGCTGGTATAACCTGGGCATCTCCTGTATATAATTATATATGTACAGCTGGTATAACCTGGGCATCTCCTGTATATAATTATATATGTACAGCCGGTATAACCTGGGCATCTCCTGTATATAATTATATATGTACAGCTGGTATAACCTGGGCATCTCCTGTATATAATTATATATGTACAGCTGGTATAACCTGGGCATCTCCTGTATATAATTATATATGTACAGCCGGTATAACCTGGGCATCTCCTGTATATAATTATATATGTACAGCTGGTATAACCTGGACATCTCCTGTATATAATTATATATGTACAGCCGGTATAACCTAGGCATCTCCTGTATATAATTATATATGTACAGCCGGTATAACCTGGGCATCTCCTGTATATAATTATATATGTACAGCCGGTATAACCTGGGCATCTCCTGTATATAATTATATATGTACAGACGGTATAACCTGGGCATCTCCTGTATATAATTATATATCTACAGCTGGTATAACCTGAGCATCTCCTGTATATAATTATATATGTACAGACGGTATAACCTGGGCATCTCCTGTATACAATTATATATGTACAGCCAGTATAACCTGGGCATCTCCAGTATATAGTTATATATGTACAGCTGTTATAACCTGGGTGTGACGACATGGACTCTCATGGGTTAAAGTTTCTTAACATTCAGCCAGACTATTGTTCTTATGTGTGCTAAGTCATGTTTGCTTAGCTATTGTATCTCCAGTCTCTTCCAGTAATCATTGTATTGTAGTTGTGTATTGATAATGTAATTACCTTAGTAGCCATTGTCTAGTCGGTGACTTGCCGACTCCATGTAGATATACTGAGTCTTTCTATGCACATCATTTAAATGAACATTATCCATGCAGCTTGAAATTCATCCAATGGGAGAAGCAATCTTGTCCAACCAATCGATGAGGACGCAGTGTATCCTAAGGGAAAGTTATGGCTATAAAAGGGACTTCTTTAAGCCACCAGTGGTTGATGAAGGTTGATGGATGCTGATGGATCCAGTCTAAGCTCTCAGGAGCTGACTAGAGGATCGGGATATCTTATGGCTTCAATCTAGGGGCTCCGGTTCCGGTTGGAGACCATATCCACAGCCTAGGGATTTCGACTCCGGCTGCCAGGATTTTAACATCAAACCAGGACTACCTAAGCAGGACACTCAGGTTGGGACAGTTCAGTCACCTGTTACAGACTCTGCAGACCTCAGACAGCTTGGAACCTGTGAGGCATGGACATTCTAAATCCCTGGTGAGCCAGCGGAAGGGTGAGACTCTGTTGCCTGTTACATTTGTGTGTTTTGCTGGTTATGTGTTATGTGCCGTTAATTGTTTGGGGATCCAATAAAGTCTAATTATTGTGGTTCCCTCACCCTGTGTTGTCTGAGTAGTGTTACGCCCACGGTTAAGGAGGCCGGCGTTCAGTTGGGATGAGCCCTGAGCCACGCTGTCTTTCTAAAGGCGGCGGGTTTTAGTGGACGAGAGCACCCACTGAGCCCCGTGTCTCCACACTGGGTATCTCCTGTATATAATTATATATGTACAGCTGCTATAACCTGGGTATCTCCTGTATATAATTATATATGTACAGCCGGTATAACCTGGGCATCTCCTGTATATAATTATATATGTACAGCTGGAATAACCTGGGCATCTCCTGTATATAATTATATATGTACAGCCGGTATAACCTGGGCATCTCCTGTATATAATTATATATGTATAGCTGGTATAACCTGGGCATCTCCTGTATATAATTATATATGTACAGCTGGTATAACCTGGGCATCTCCTGTATATAATTGTATATGTACAGCCGGTATAACCTGGGTATCTCCTGTATATAATAATATATGTACAGCTGGTATAACCCGGACATCTCCTGTATATAATTATATATGTACAGCCGGTATAACCTGGGCATCTCCAGTATATAGTTATATATGTACAGCTGGTATAACCTGGGCATCTCCAGTATATAGTTATATATGTACAGCTGGTATAACCTGGGCATCTCCTGTATATAATTATATATGTACAGCTGGTATAACCTGGGCATCTCCTGTATATAATTATATATGTACAGCTGGTATAACCTGGGCATCTCCTGTATATAATTATATATGTACAGCTGGTATAACCTGGGCATCTCCAGTATATAGTTATATATGTACAGCTGGTATAACCTGGGCATCTCCAGTATATAGTTATATATGTACAGCTGGTATAACCTGGGCATCTCCAGTATATAGTTATATATGTACAGCTGGTATAACCTGGGCATCTCCTGTATATAATTATATATGTACAGCTGGTATAACCTGGGCATCTCCAGTATATAGTTATATATGTACAGCCGGTGTAACCTGGGCATCTCCTGTATATAATTATATATGTACAGCTGGTATAACCTGGGCATCTCCTGTATATAATTATATATGTACAGCCGGTATAACCTGGACATCTCCTGTATATAATTATATATGTACAGCTGGTATAACCTGGGCATCTCCTGTATATAATTATATATGTACAGCCGGTATAACCTGGACATCTCCTGTATATAATTATATATGTACAGCTGGTATAACCTGGGCATCTCCAGTATATAGTTATATATGTACAGCCGGTATAACCTGGGCATCTCCTGTATATAATTATATATGTACAGCTGGTATAACCTGGCCATCTCCTGTATATAATTATATATGTACAGCCGGTATAACCTGGGCATCTCCTGTATATAATTATATATGTACAGCTGGTATAACCTGGGCATCTCCTGTATATAATTATATATGTACAGCTGGTATAACCCGGGCATCTCCTGTATATAATTATATATGTACAGCTGGTATAACCCGGGCATCTCCTGTATATAATTATATATGTACAGCTGGTATAACCTGGGCATCTCCTGTATATAATTATATATGTACAGCTGGTATAACCTGGGTATCTAAACAAAATGACACTTATATTAACCAATGTTACAATGTGATTTTTATACCCTATTGCAGCAGATTACTCGTTGTTCCGGCAGTGATATATCAGCTTGTTTTTCATCAGACCTGGGGACATATACCAACGATTCTAAATTTATCATAAAAATAAGACGTTTTCATCTTACACCTCAAACTGTCAATTTATCAAGATCATCCCCCAAATGGTTCAGGGGTGGGGGGTAAACAACCCAGACAAGATAATGAGAACGAGGAAAATAAACCGTAATGTTTCCTATCATATATCACCAGACAAGTCACGTGTAACACTGACCTCCTGGGCTAATGGCAGCATCATAAGACTCCTGACCTTAAGTAAGGCGCCCATTAAGGATAGAATAACCTTGTATCTAAGGGAATCTGGTGGACAAGTGTGATGGATGCACGAAATAAACTCTCTGGAAGAGAGAAGAGAAGACCTTACTAATAGTTACAGAAGAGAAGACCTAACTACAGGGGGCTTTACACGCTACGACATCGCTAATGCGAACTCGTTGGCGTCACGGAATTTGTGACGTACATCCGGCCGCATTAGCGATGCCGTTGTGTGTGACACCTATGAGCGATTTTGCATTGTTGCAAAAACGTGCAAAATCGCTCATCGGTGACATGGGGGTCCATTCTCAAAAAACGTTACTGCAGCAGTAACAAAGTTGTTCCTCGTTCCTGCGGCAGCACACATCGCTCCATGTGACACCGCAGGAACGAGGAACCTCACCTTACCTGCCTCCACCGGCAATGCAGAAGGAAGGAGGTGGGCGGGATGTTACGTCCCGCTCATCTCCGCCCCTCCGCTTCTATTGGGCGGTGGTTCAGTGACGCAGCTGTGACGCTGAACGAACCGCCCCCTTAGAAAGCAGGCGGTTCGCCGGTCACAGCGACGTCGTCGGGCAGGTAAGTATGCGTGACGGCTGTGGGCGATATTGTGCGCCACGGGCAGCGATTTGCCTGTGTCGCACAACAGATGGGGGCGGGAACCCACACTAGTGATATCGATACCGATATCGCAGTGTGTAATGCGGCCTTAAGAGTCACAGAAGAGAAGACCTTACTAAGAGTCACAGAAGAGAAGACCTTACTAAGAGTCACAGAAGAGAAGACCTTACTAAGAGTCACAGAAGAGAAGACCTTACTAAGAGTCACAGAAGAGAAGACCTTACTAAGAGTCACAGAAGAGAAGACCTACTTAAGAGTCACAGAAGAGAAGACCTTACTAAGAGTCACAGAAGAGAAGACCTTACTAAGAGTCACAGAAGAGAAGACCTTACTAAGAGTCACAGAAGAGAAGACCTTACTAAGAGTCACAGAAGAGAAGACCTTACTAAGAGTCACAGAAGAGAAGACCTTACTAAGAGTAATAGAAGAGAAGACCTTACTAAGAGTCACAGAAGAGAAGACCTAACTAAGAGTCACAGAAGAGAAGACCTTACTAAGTGTCACAGAAGAGAAGACCTTACTAAGAGTCACAGAAGAGAAGACCTTACTAAGAGTCACAGAAGAGAAGACCTTACTAAGAGTCACAGAAGAGAAGACCTTACTAAGAGTAATAGAAGAGAAGACTTTACTAAGAGTCACAGAAGAGAAGACCTAACTAAGAGTCACAGAAGAGAAGACCTTACTAAGAGTCACAGAAGAGAAGACCTTACTAAGAGTCACAGAAGAGAAGACCTTACTAAGAGTCACAGAAGAGAAGACCTAACTAAGAGTCACAGAAGAGAAGACCTTACTAAGAGTCACAGAAGAGAAGACCTTACTAAGAGTCACAGAAGAGAAGACCTTACTAAGAGTCACAGAAGAGAAGACCTTACTAAGAGTCACAGAAGAGAAGACCTTACTAAGAGTCACAGAAGAGAAGACCTTACTAAGATTCACAGAAGAGAAGACCTTACTAAGAGTCACAGAAGAGAAGACCTAACTAAGAGTCACAGAAGAGAAGACCTTACTAAGAGTCACAGAAGAGAAGACCTTACTAAGAGTCACAGAAGAGAAGACCTAACTAAGAGTCACAGAAGAGAAGACCTTACTAAGAGTCACAGAAGAGAAGACCTTACTAAGAGTCACAGAAGAGAAGACCTAACTAAGAGTCACAGAAGAGAAGACCTAACTAAGAGTCACAGAAGAGAAGACCTTACTAAGAGTCACAGAAGAGAAGACCTTACTAAGAGTCACAGAAGAGAAGACCTTACTAAGAGTCACAGAAGAGAAGACCTTACTAAGAGTCACAGAAGAGGAGACCTTACTAAGAGTCACAGAAGAGAAGACCTTACTAAGAGTCACAGACGAGAAGCCCTAAGAGTCACAGAAGAGAAGACCTTACTAAGAGTCACAGAAGAGAAGACCTTACTAAGAGTCACAGACGAGAAGCCCTAAGAGTCACAGAAGAGAAGAACTAAGGGGTACTTTGCACGTTGCGACATCGCTACTGCGATCTCGTCAGGGTCAAATCGAAAGTGACGCAAATCCGGCGCCAGTAACGTCTTCGCAATGTGTAAAGCCTAGCTGCACCGATAAACAATCGCAAAAGCGTCGAAAATCGGTGTAGTGCCGGTCATTTCCATAATTTTGTTGCAGCAACAGGTACGATGTTGTTCCTCGTTCCTGCGGCAGCACACATCGCTGTGTATGAAGCCGCAGGAGCGAGGAACATCTCCTTACCTGCGTCCACCGGCAATGAGGAAGGAAGGAGGTGGGCGGGATGTTTACATCCCGCTCATCTCCGCCCCTCCGCTTCTATTGGCCACCTGCCGTGTGACGTCGCTGTGACGCCGCACGACCCGCCCACTTAGGAAGGAGGCGGTTCGCCGGCCAGAGCGACGTCGCAGGGCAGGTAAGTGCATGTGAAGCTGCCGTAGCGATAATGTTCGCTACGGCAGCTATCACAAGATATCGCATGTCCGACGGGGGCGGGGACTATCGTGCTCGGCATTGCTACAATCGGCTAGCGATGTCGCAGCATGCAAAGTACCCCTAAGAGTCACAGAAGAGGAGACCTAAGAAAGCGTCACAGAAGAGGAGACTTTGCTAAAAGTCACAGAAGAAAAGACCTTACTAAGAGTCACAGATGAGAAGACCTAAGAGTCACAGAAGAGGAGACCTAACTAAAGGTCACAGAAGAGAAGATCTTACTAAAAGTCACAGATGAGAAGGCAGGAAAAGTAACCAAAGTGCTACAAGAGAGATCTTGAGTTTATGGATTATGGAGCCCCAAAAAGTCACAGAAGAAAAAAACGTAAGAATCAAAGTCTGTCCATTTCTATGACTCTTGTTATTGATGATTGCCAAGCTGGACTACAGATATGGACCCATGTTATTGTCTTGGGGTCTACAGACTTATGTGGTAAGTGATTGGCCTCAAAATCTGATCCATAAGGTTTCTGTGGCGCCCCTGAGGCTTCAGTCACCACAGAGTGTTGCACCCAATATTGGGTGCGATGCTAAACCAGGTTCCTGAGGAGGTCAGTCCCGGTTTCACCACATTACACACTCAAATACACACCAGGTTGCCCCTGTTCCCACTGGGGACTGGGCTAGGGTCGGGTAATAAAGGGTCACCGACAGAGAGGTATTTATAGGATGCCCTCAACAGGGGCCCCAGTCCCACTAGCTTAGGACCTGGGAGGGGGGTGGGGGGTGCCGCCAGTAGAGGGAGTCAGGAGCCAACATAACAGTTAGACAGTTCTCCAGCAGGAGAGGAACGGAACGGTTGCATCTTACAGGTGGAAAGGAGGAGAAGTTCACACGGTTGCCGCAGGGAGAGGGATCTCTGCTCCCCATGGAACCGACGCCACACAGGGCGGCAGGACCCTAGGGAAGATCATACTTCATGTTGGTTTTCCAGAATTTGCCTGGACGGGGACGGTTTCAAGCTTCCCTGACCACAAAGCACCCGACAGCACAGTGCCATGTAGGAACCGGGGCCTCACTTGAAGCCGAACCCCACATCAGATAGGGACAAGAGTACATCTTGTGAAACCCAGGTCCACTCGTAGCTTCAAGCCAGGGGATCCACAGACAGGCGTTACAAGGAGAAACCCACCGAACACCAAAGCGGGCAGACCTCTAAAGGGATTTGGGTTCGACGGAGCCCATCATCGCAAGTGACTGGTATTACCGGGGTGAGCGGCATCGTATAAAAGTGAGTAAACAACATGGAACCGCAGCTATAGGCTCTGTCTGTTTATTACTGGCACCGCCACTCTGCGCTTTGGTGCCCGCCATTACTACTCCCCTCATCATCCTCCCCGGGACCTGTTCCACCTGTGGGGAGTGATACCATCCATAGCTGCTACTAGCATATGCCCCGGAGGACAGCGACAGCCGCATTCCCTGGCCGTATACCACAGGTGGCGTCACGACAATCACCTCACTACTACCCCCATCATCCTACCCCAGCCATCTTCTGTATGCCTCGAGGCAACAAAGCTGGGCTAGGCCGCCCATGACCATGAAGTCAACGGCCTGGTTACGAGTAGGTGAAACAAACCTGCCCCGTGGGGTGCTACATTTCACCTTCTTCAGCACAGTTTCAGACCCAAGCCCACCACGAGGACATGCGGTTCTCCAAAGGGCCAATCTTACAGGAACAGGAAAGATACATTTTGATTGATTTTTGGAAATGTTTCACTTTAAGCCTGAAGATTTCGACTGGGAACATTTTCTTCTTCTCGTAGCGAAAACAAAGAGCAATATTTTTGTTTCATAAAGAGCGAGACGGAAATTACTCTATCCAGAAACAATCACGGTGAAGATGTCTGGAGATACGTTTTGCGCTCGCGGGGTCGGGGAGGCTCGGAAATCTTCAGCACGAGTTACCATTTGTAAGATCTCCTCCGCGATGACTCCAGAAATAGAGGCTGCGCTAATTGTATTCATAATTACATCAAGCTAATTGTATTTAATTTCGAAATGAACACAAGAGGCTTTGATGAGCGTGCCGACCGACGAGAGACCGAGAAGAAGAAAAAGACACAATATCAGCTTGGAAATGAGGTTTTATAGAAGAGATAAAAGACTTTTTTGGAAATGCTGATCCAAAAAAAAAGTTCCGTGCCTAAAGAAAAGGTTTGGAAACAATAAGACGTTGCGCACTTTATGGCACTTTATGGCACTTTATGGCACTTTATGGCACTTTATGGCACACCTGCTCAATTACCGAATATGAGTGACGGCATCTCAAGGAAACAAGGATCATTAACAGTGCAAAGGTTCCTACTTCCAGATCTCAAGGACCCTTAGGATTTTGCTTATTTTTGAAGACTCTAATGAAAGTGAAATGATGGAAGAAGTATCTCAGTAATCAGGAAAAAGTGCAGATAAGGGCCTAGAAGAAGACACCTGAACACTAAACAACACACTTAACAGCTCGCTCTGCGCAGGATTTTCCTTGATAATGTTATAAATATAAACGTGAACTAGTTGGATCCTTATAGTGTCAGTGTCTTCTGCATCAATGAGCGGCGTCAGCAGGGGGGAGGGGTAAGAGAACCATGGAGTAAAGTGATCCGAGAGAAGTCTGCCCGAAATTGGACAAAAACACTCAGGATTCTGAAATGTGAAGTGTCAGTGTCATTATCCTGTACCCCCAGTGTCAGTGTCATTATCCTGTACCCCCAGTGTCAGTGTCATTATCCTGTACCCCCAGTGTCAGTGTCATTATCCTGTACCCCCAGTGTCAGTGTCATTATCCTGTACCCCCAGTGTCGGTGTCATTATCCTGTACCCCAGTGTCAGTGTCATTATCCTGTACCCCAGTGTCAGTGTCATTATCCTGTACCCCCAGTGTCACCATCATTATCCTGTACCCCAGTGTCACTGCCATTATCCTGTACCCCCAGTGTCATTATCCTGTACCCCCAGTGTCAGTGTCATTATCCTGTACCCCCAGTGTCACCATCATTATCCTGTACCCCAGTGTCACTGCCATTATCCTGTACCCCCAGTGTCATTATCCTGTACCCCCAGTGTCAGTGTCATTATCCTGTACCCCAGTGTCAGTGTCATTATCCTGTACCCCCAGTGTCACCATCATTATCCTGTACCCCAGTGTCAGTGCCATTATCCTGTACCCCAGTATCAGTGTCATTATCCTGTACCCCCAGTGTCAGTGTCATTATCCTGTACCCCCAGTGTCATTATCCTGTACCCCAGTGTCAGTGTCATTATCCTGTACCCCCAGTGTCATTATCCTGTACCCCCAGTGTCAGTGTCATTATCCTGTACCCCAGTGTCAGTGTCATTATCCTGTACCCCAGTGTCAGTGTCATTATCCTGTACCCCCAGTGTCAGTGTCATTATCCTGTACCCCCAGTGTCATTATCCTGTACCCCAGTGTCAGTGTCATTATACTGTACCCTAGTGTCAGTGTCATTATCCTGTACCCCAGTGTCAGTGTCATTATCCTGTACCCCCAGTGTCATTATCCTGTACCCCAGTGTCAGTGTCATTATCCTGTACCCCAGTGTCAGTGTCATTATCCTGTACCCCAGTGTCAGTGTCATTATCCTGTACCCCCAGTGTCAGTGTCATTATCCTGTACCCCCAGTGTCAGTGTCATTATCCTGTACCCCCAGTGTCATTATCCTGTACCCCCAGTGTCAGTGTCATTATCCTGTACCCCCAGTGTCAGCGTCATTATCCTGTACCCCCAGTGTCAATGTCATTATCCTGTACCCCCAGTGTCAGTGTCATTATCCTGTACCCCCAGTGTCATTATCCTGTACCCCCAGTGTCAGTGTCATTATCCTGTACCCCCAGTGTCATTATCCTGTACCCCCAGTGTCAGTGTCATTATCCTGTACCCCCAGTGTCATTATCCTGTACCCCCAGTGTCAGTGTCATTATCCTGTACCCCCAGTGTCAGTGTCATTATCCTGTACCCCCAGTGTCAGTGTCATTATCCTGTACCCCCAGTGTCAGGGTCATTATCCTGTACCCCCAGTGTCAGTGTCATTATCCTGTACCCCCAGTGTCAGTGTCATCCTGTACCCCCAAGTGTCAGTGCCATTATCCTGTACCCCCAGTGTCAGTGTCATTATCCTGTACCCCCAGTGTCAGTGTCATTATCCTGTACCCCCAGTGTCATTATCCTGTACCCCAGTGTCAGTGTCATTATCCTGTACCCCCAGTGTCATTATCCTGTACCCCCAGTGTCAGTGTCATTATCCTGTACCCCCAGTGTCATTATCTTGTACCCCCAGTGTCGGTGTCATTATCCTGTACCCCAGTGTCAGTGTCATTATCCTGTACCCCAGTGTCAGTGTCATTATCCTGTACCCCCAGTGTCAGTGCCATTATCCTGTACCCCCAGTGTCAGTGTTATTATCCTGTACCCCCAGTGTCACCATCATTATCCTGTACCCCAGTGTCAGTGTCATTATCCTGTACCCCCAGTGTCAGTGTCATTATCCTGTACCCCCAGTGTCATTATCCTGTACCCCAGTGTCAGTGTCATTATCCTGTACCCCCAGTGTCATTATCCTGTACCCCCAGTGTCAGTGTCATTATCCTGTACCCCAGTGTCAGTGTCATTATCCTGTACCCCAGTGTCAGTGTCATTATCCTGTACCCCCAGTGTCAGTGTCATTATCCTGTACCCCCAGTGTCATTATCCTGTACCCCAGTGTCAGTGTCATTATACTGTACCCTAGTGTCAGTGTCATTATCCTGTACCCCAGTGTCAGTGTCATTATCCTGTACCCCCAGTGTCATTATCCTGTACCCCAGTGTCAGTGTCATTATCCTGTACCCCAGTGTCAGTGTCATTATCCTGTACCCCAGTGTCAGTGTCATTATCCTGTACCCCCAGTGTCAGTGTCATTATCCTGTACCCCCAGTGTCAGTGTCATTATCCTGTACCCCCAGTGTCATTATCCTGTACCCCCAGTGTCAGTGTCATTATCCTGTACCCCCAGTGTCAGCGTCATTATCCTGTACCCCCAGTGTCAATGTCATTATCCTGTACCCCCAGTGTCAGTGTCATTATCCTGTACCCCCAGTGTCAGTGTCATTATCCTGTACCCCCAGTGTCAGTGTCATTATCCTGTACCCCCAGTGTCAGTGTCATTATCCTGTACCCCCAGTGTCAGTGTCATTATCCTGTACCCCCAGTGTCATTATCCTGTACCCCCAGTGTCAGTGTCATTATCCTGTACCCCCAGTGTCAGTGTCATTATCCTGTACCCCCAGTGTCAGTGTCATTATCCTGTACCCCCAGTGTCAGTGTCATTATCCTGTACCCCCAGTGTCAGTGTCATTATCCTGTACCCCCAGTGTCAGTGTCATTATCCTGTACCCCCAGTGTCAGTGTCATTATCCTGTACCCCCAGTGTCAGTGTCATTATCCTGTACCCCCAGTGTCAGTGTCATTATCCTGTACCCCCAGTGTCATTATCCTGTACCCCCAGTGTCAGTGTCATTATGCTGTACCCCCAGTGTCAGTGTCATTATCCTGTACCCCCAGTGTCGGTGTCATTATCCTGTACCCCCAGTGTCAGTGGCTTCAGTCTGTATAGACCAGTGACTTGAGCTTTACTCTTCTGGCTTTCCAGCGTTCGGCCTTGACCTCACACACATTACAGCCATGGTCAGGCGCGGTGAGAGGACTTTACTCCTCTGTGCAGGGTCACAGTATAGACCAGCGTTCATCGTTCAGAGGGGTCAGGAGAACAGTGACTTATATGTCTTCATAATGAGTCCTTGGACCCGGGACCCAGGATCTCTTATTATATTATATTTTATACAGTCAATCATGCTGGAGACAGCGCTGCCTTATTGGTTAGCCATAACCTTTCAACTGTCTCTGCTGAATTTGGGGAGCCGACTGTCCCGGGAGGTCTGGAGGGTGTTCTCAGGACACAGATACAGAAAAATATAACAGTGGACGAGGGAGGCAACAGATCCCTGCTCCACTGCTCCGTATATGTAGATTCTGAAGGACCTGAAAGGACCTTCAGATCATGTGACTGGTAGCAGAGAGCAGCAGAAATGATTCACAGATGGGGGGATGCTTGTGTGTGGGGATATCATACTATGTCAGAGGCTGTGGGGGGCATCATACTATGTCAGAGGCTGTGGGGGGCATCATACTATGTCAGAGGCTGTGGGGATATCATACTATGTCAGAGGCTGTGGGGATATCATACTATGTCAGAGGCTGTGGGGGGCATCATACTATGTCAGAGGCTGTGGGGAGCATCATACTATGTCAGAGGCTGTGGGGGCATCATACTATGTCAGAGGCTGTGGGGGGCATCATACTATGTCAGAGGCTGTGAGGGGCATCATACTATGTCAGAGGCTGTGGGGGGCATCATACTGTGTCAGAGGCTGTGGGGAGCATCATACTATGTCAGAGGCTGTGGGGGGCATCATACTATGTCAGAGGCTGTGAGGGGCATCATACTATGTCAGAGGCTGTGGGGATATCATACTATGTCAGAGGCTGTGGGGAGCATCATACTATGTCAGAGGCTGTGGGGGGCATCATACTATGTCAGAGGCTGTAGGGAGCATCATACTATGTCAGAGGCTGTGGGGGGCATCATACTATGTCAGAGGCTGTAGGGAGCATCATACTATGTCAGAGGCTGTGGGGGGCATCATACTATGTCAGAGGCTGTGGGAGACATCATACTATGTCAGAGGCTGTGGGAGGCATCATACTATGTCAGAGGCTGTGAGGGGCATCATACTATGTCAGAGGCTGTGGGGATATCATACTATGTCAGAGGCTGTGAGGGGCATCATACTATGTCAGAGGCTGTGGGAGGCATCATACTATGTCAGAGGCTGTGAGGGGCATCATACTATGTCAGAGGCTGTGGGGGGCATCATACTATGTCAGAGGCTGTGAGGGGCATCATACTATGTCAGAGGCTGTGGGGGGCATCATACTATGTCAGAGGCTGTGGGGGGCATCATATTATGTCAGAGGCTGTAGGGAGCATCATACTATGTCAGAGGCTGTGGGAGACATCATACTATGTCAGAGGCTGTCGGAGGCATCATACTATGTCAAAGGCTGTAGGGAGCATCATACTATGTCAGAGGCTGTGAGGGGCATCATACTATGTCAGAGGCTGTGAGGGGCATCATACTATGTCAGAGGCTGTGGGAGGCATCATACTATGTCAAAGGCTGTGAGAGGCATCATACTATGTCAGAGGCTGTGGGAGGCATCATACTATGTCAGAGGCTGTGGGGGCATCATACTATGTCATAGGCTGTGGGGGGCATCATACTATGTCAGAGGCTGTGGGAGGCATCATACTATGTCAAAGGCTGTGAGAGGCATCATACTGTGTCAGAGGCTGTGGGGGGCATCATACTATGTCAGAGGCTGTGAGGGGCATCATACTATGTCATAGGCTGTGGGGGGCATCATACTATGTCAGAGGCTGTGGGAGGCATCATACTATGTCAAAGGCTGTGAGAGGCATCATACTATGTCAGAGGCTGTGGGAGGCATCATACTATGTCAGAGGCTGTGGGGGCATCATACTATGTCATAGGCTGTGGGGGGCATCATACTATGTCAGAGGCTGTGAGGGGCATCATACTATGTCATAGGCTGTGGGGGGCATCATACTATGTCAGAAGCTCTGGGGGGCATCTTACTATGTCAGAGGCTGTGGGGGGCATCATACTATGTCAGAGGCTGTGGGGGGCATCATACTATGTCAGAGGCTGTAGGGAGCATCATACTATGTCAGAGGCTGTGAGGGGCATCATACTATGTCATAGGCTGTGGGGGGCATCATACTATGTCAGAGGCTGTGGGAGGCATCATACTATGTCAAAGGCTGTGAGAGGCATCATACTATGTCATAGGCTGTGGGGGGCATCATACTATGTCAGAGGCTGTGAGGGGCATCATACTATGTCATAGGCTGTGGGGGGCATCATACTATGTCAGAAGCTCTGGGGGGCATCATACTATGTCAGAGGCTGTGGGGGGCATCATACTATGTCAGAGGCTGTGGGGGGCATCATACTATGTCAGAGGCTGTGGGAGGCATCATACTATGTCAGAGGCTGTGGGGGGCATCATACTATGTCAGAGGCTGTGGGAGGCATCATACTATGTCAGAGGCTGTGGGAGGCATCATACTATGTCAGTGGCTGTGGGGGGCATCATACTATGTATGTCAGAGGCTGTGGGGGGCATCATACTATGTCAGAGGCTGTGAGGGGCATCATACTATGTCGAAGGCTGTGGGGGGCATCATATTATGTCAGAGGCTGTGGGGGGCATCATACTATGTGGTGGGTACTATGACGACTGTGTGTTGAGGCTGTGGGGACATTAAAATACTGTTTGGGCATTATACTTTGTGGGGGCTGTGTGGGCATTAAAGGGTATGTGGGGGCATCTTGCTGCCTGAAGGATTGTGGGGATATTATACTTTGTGTGGGGGGCAGTATACTTTGTGCAGGGGGATGTAGGGTCTTAATATTGTCTCGGGGGGGCTACAGGGGCATCATACTGTGTGGAGGGGCTACTGAGGCATCATACTGTGTGGAGGGCTACAGGTGCATCATACTGTGTGGGGGGCCTACAGGTGCATCATACTGTGTGGAGGGCTACATACTACGTAGGAGCATGTGGGGACATTATACCTTGTGTGTTGGCTCCGGGGGCATCAAAATGTCAGTAATTTACAAAAAAACTGAAACAAATGTCTCACATCAAACATCTCCAGACTATACGAGGTTAATGCAGGCCTGAGTCAGTGATTTTTTAATCTGCGCCTCCACAGTTGTTGCAAAACTACAACTCCCACCATACTCTACGTGCCAGAGGATTCCACTTTCTTTCTTTTTATTTTTTTTATTTTTTTTTTATTATTTTTTTTTAAATTTGTCATACAATGCCAGAGATGCAGCCTTTTTTGTTTGTGGTTCACAGGATTCTATGGGGGCGTGTCTTTTCTTTAGGCTGCTTTGCATAACTGCCATCTGAGCCACGCCCCTTAGTATAGACCATAACAATTGTCTCTAAATATAAAGGCCAATATCTCTGGAATTATATGTTGGATTTAACAAAAAACAAAAAATTGATAACTCAAAAGGCAATGGGAATAAAATTACAGCAAAAACTGGCCACTTCTGATTTAGTGACAAATCCCCTTTAAGTGACATCATTGCTTCTGTGTGATGACATCATCACCTTCCTAGATGCTTTCTTTAGTGCAGGTGTCCAGTTGTTGCGAAAACACAAATGTTATGGGGGTTGTAATTTTGAAACAGGTGGAGAGCGACATGATTGGGGTCACAAGTCATATTTTTTATATTTAATAGTCACGTGCAAAGTATATAGTGACTCTCCAAAAGTCCAAAAAAGCTGAAAAAATAAGACGGTATTACTACCTACAAAGCAATAGGCTATGATTACACCTCCACCTAGTGGTGACACCAGGAACTGCACCTCAAAAAAATGAGAACAAGGTTGTTTTTCTTTTCTTTCTAAATAGATATTGATTTTGGTTTCCGCAAACTAAATAAAAGAATAAAAAGATCACCGCGGATTTCCATTTTTTTTTCTGTGGTTTACTGTAATTTCTGTGGTGAGAAGTCGGCTGCACCTCGTCGCTCCCTCCACCCGTCATCGATCTGAAAGTAAATGAAAACATCACAGAAGTCATTGTCAATTCTCTTTTAACTAAGAGAAAATCCTTCAGTGATCCAAAGTGGCTATCAGCGCCCTCCGCAGATCAATACTGCCCGGCACTCTGAAATTACCTGTTGAGATTTGTGTTACTCGTCACAACCTGCTCGGCTGAATGCGACGGACGGTATTGACCCTTTTCTTTAGATAACAGCTGTATCTATCCCCTTATTTCTGAACCCCGGGAAATGATCAAGCAAGGGACACTTGGAAAATACTCAATTTGCCTTTTCATAGATAGGCTGGGACCAAAATGAATTGATTTTAATGAGTACAGTGTAATTCTTTATTTCACCTGTAGGGGGCACTGCAGAAAAACTAACGATTGTGTACTTTGTACAATCTATGAAGAGGAAGGGAGGTGACAACTGTCGTAAGCACATTTCCGGATCACAAAAACTTGTCACCTTTAGAGTATTTATACTCTGCCTACTATATTAATACTGCCCCCTATAGGCAAGGATGTTAAAGCGAACTGCTATGTATTTGTCATAGCATAGGGCCTGATCATGCCACTTCTGGATCCTGCGCTGTCAATCACATGATAGCAGGGTAGGTATGAGAGCTGGTGGCTCAACTTTACATTACAACCTGGAAGTTGTAATATTCCTGTGACTATGAAAAACAGGAATAAATATAAAAAAAACCCAAAAATATTATGTTTTTTCACCTTATGGGAGGGCAAATTTGTAAAATAAAATATAAAAGTAAAAAAAAACTAGAAAAAATAAATAAAATACAAAAAAAACCCAAAAACATGACTTTTAGCCCCGCCCCTGAGGAACCACAACTATATATTATCCTTTGTAAAAACAGATCAATACTGCCTGTCACTCTGCAATTACCTGCTGAGATTTGTGTTACTCGTCACAACCTGCTTGGCTGAATGTGACGGACGGTATTGACCCTTTTCTTCAGATAACAGCTGTACCAAATCCCTTTATTTCTGAACTCTGAGCTGGTGGCTCAACTTTACATTACAACCTGGAAGTTGTAATATTCCTGTAACTGTGAAAAACAGAAATACATATAAAAAAACAAAAAAATATTATGTTTTTTCACCTTATGGGAAGGCACAATTTGTAAAATATAATATAAAAGTTAAAAAAACTTCAAAAAATAAATAAAAGATAAAAAAACAAAAGCATGACTTTTAGCTCTGCCCCTGAGGAACTAAAACTATATATTATCCACTATAAAAACAGTTGTAAAAGAAATTATTTACAATTTATGAAAGGAATTATCTGCTGCTACATAAAAAGAAAAGAAAATGTGTAAATAATTTTATTTTTATTTATTTTTTGTTAAAATTTTACTCTAGAAATCACAATAAATAAAAGATAAATAAAACAAAAAGCATGACTTTTAGCCCTGTCCCTGAGGTACCACAACTATATATTATCCTTTGTAAAAAAAAAAAAAAAAGGTGGAAAAGAAAGGGTTCACAAATTATGAAAGTAATTTTCTGCTGCTACAAAAAAAGGAAAATGTGAAAAAAAACCTGTTTTTTTTATTTTTTTAAATTTCACCCTATATATCACAATAAATAAAATATAAAAAAAGCATGACTTTTAGCCCCACCCCTGAGGAACTAAAACTATATATTATCCACTATAAAAACAGTTGTAAAAGAAATGATTTACAATTTATGAAAGTCATTTTCTGCTTCTACAAAAAAAGGAAGGAAATGTGAAAAAATGTTTTTTTTATTTTTTAAATTTCACCCTATATATCACAATAAATAAAAAAAACAAATAAAACCAAAAGCCTGACGTTTAGCCCCGCCCCTGAGGAACCACAACTATATATTATCCTTTGTAAAAACAATTGTAAAAGAAGGGGAACACAATATATGAAAGTAATTTTTTTGCTGCTACAAAAAGGAAAGAAAAATGCACAAAAAAAAGATTTTTTTATTTTTTTTTTAAATTTCACCCTAAAAATCACTAGAATGTAAAAATTTAATCTACATATAGTCCCATTTTTTTAATAAAAAATACACTAATTAATTGAAATGTTTACAAAGAGCCAAATATTCTTAAAAGAAAAAGAAATGTGAAGCAGGTAATGCGCAATTTTTAATAGTGTATTCTTAATAGACAGAGGGGGTCTCACACCCCTAAATCAGTAGAGCTTGGGTATAATTCCCACCTCTGCACCTGTTGTAGCTACACTTCTAGTTCAGGACATGCAAAAAGTGATTAGAATTACTTTATTTTCCTCTATTTTGGTGTTATCCTCCATTATATCCACAGTGTTTGCTAACTGGATCTCCCTTTTAAGCAGGGGCCGGACCTCAGCTGCTGACACGCATAGTAAATTTTGATACCCAGTTAAATACACCCATGGTTTTGGTACCAAGTTAGAGTTGACTGCATTTAAAGACCAACCTGGTTGTGATACCACAGTCTATAGCACCTTATTGCATTGCTAAGTCCTTTTCAGCTGAAACCTAACCTTTTTGTCCGCTTCAGTTGAATCCCAGTAATAATATATACATTGTGGGGACAACTAAACTAGAGGAAAAACTAAAATTCTGGATTTTAGTAGCAAGAGGGATCCAAAACGCACAGCAAAAGTCACAGTTCTGCAAATATTAACTATCTGATGTATTTGGAGAATTGTACCTGGATGCTAGTTTGCGAGGATGGGATGGATCTGAGAGTCGAGCCTTCATTGCTATGGTAATATTATTCTCACTTTTGTCAGAAACATAAGTAGCGGCTTCACATCTTCAAAAGCAACAGAGTAAATTAGAGTAATATTCCGGAGGACACCCCCCTCATCCCCTCCCCCCATCCCCCGCCCTGATTATCTATGGAGATGGTTGGAGAGATTCGGTTGTGTTTATCCCAAATTTTTTCCATTTTGCATTTCATGAGCAGCGATCGCACTTACTGACTGCAAGATACACACAAGCAGCGTAGACAGTCTATATGGCAGTAATACAGATTATAAGCGCAGTCTATATGGCAGTAATACAGATTATAAACGCAGTCTATATGGCAGTAATACAGATTATAAGTGCAGTCTATATGGCAGTAATACAGATGATAAGTGCAGTCTATATGGCAGTAATACAGATGATAAGTGCAGTCTATATGGCAATAATACAGATTATAAGCGCAGTCTATATGGCAGTAATACAGATTATAAGTGCAGTCTATATGGCAGTAATACAGATTATAAGTGCAGTCTATATGGCAGTAATACAGATTATAAGTGCAGTCTATATGGCAGTAATACAGATTATAAGTGCAGTCTATATGGCAGTAATACAGATTATAAGTGCAGTCTATATGGCAGTAATACAGATTATAAGTGCAGTCTATATGGCAGTAATACAGATTATAAGTGCAGTCTATATGGCAGTAATACAGATTATAAGTGCAGTCTATATGGCAGTAATACAGATTATAAGTGCAGTCTATATGGCAGTAATACAGATTATAAGTGCAGTCTATATGGCAGTAATACAGATTATAAGTGAAGTCTATATGGCAGTAATACAGATTATAAGTGCTGTCTATATGGCAGTAATACAGATTATAAGTGAAGTCTATATGGCAGTAATGCAGATGATAAGTGCAGTCTATATGGCAGTAATACAGATATTATAAGCGCAGTCTATATGGCAGTAATACAGATGATAAGCGCAGTCTATATGGCAGTAATGCAGATTATAAGTGCAGTCTATATGGCAGTAATACAGATGATAAGCGCAGTCTATATGGCAGTAATACAGATATTATAAGCGCAGTCTATATGGCAGTAATACAGATGATAAGCGCAGTCTATATGGCAGTAATGCAGATTATAAGTGCAGTCTATATGGCAGTAATACAGATGATTAAGTGCTATCTATATGGCAGTAATACAGATTATAAATACAGTCTATATGGCAGTAATGCAGATTATAAATGCAGTCTATATGGCAGTAATGCAGATTATAAATGCAGTCTATATGGCAGTAATACATATTATAAATGCAGTCTATATGGCAGTAATGCAGATTATAAATGCAGTCTATATGGCAGTATTGCAGAGTAAATACTGCCGTTATAGCACCTGTTCACATTTGCTTCATTCTGTTAGAAGGTGCGGAGATAGATTAGAGATACTGTGGCCCCAGAGAGAAGACAAAATCAGAGAGAGATGGAAATTGTCTAACTGAGGCACACTGGAAATTTACTGTGGCACTTCCAAGATTGTAGAAGGTCTCTGTTTTTTCCAGGAATGTAAAATATGGAAACATGTAGAAGATGGCCGTCCTCTGAGGAGAAGATCTGCATCCACCCAGGACGCATGTAAGATATCTTCCGCCCTCGAGGACACATGTAGGATATGTTCTGCCCCCAGGATACATGTAAGATATGTTCCGCCCCCCAGGACACTCATAGGATATAATCTGCCCTCCAGGACACATGTAGGATATGTTCCACCCTCGAGGACACATGTAGGATATGTTCCGCCCTCCAGGACACATGTAGGATATGTTCCACCCTCGAGGACACATGTAGGATATGTTCCGCCCTCCAGGACACATGTAAGATATGTTCCACCCTCGAGGACACATGTAGGATATGTTCCGCCCTCAAGGACATATGTAGGATATGTTCCGCCCTCCAGGACACACGTAGGATATGTTCCGCCCTCCAGGACACACGTAGGATATGTTCCGCCCTCCAGGACATACGTAGGATATGTTCCGCCCTCAAGGATATGTGTAGCATATGTTCCATGCTCCAGGACACATGTAGGATATGTTCCGCCCTCCAGGACAAACGTAGGATATGTTCCACCCTCCAGGACACATGTAGGATATGTTCCACCCTCCAGGACACATGTAGGATATGTTTCGCCCTGAAGGACATATGTAGGATATGATCTGCCCTCCAGGACACATGTAGGATATGTTCCGCCATCCAGGACTCATGTAGGATATGTTCCACCTTCCAGGACACATGTAGGATATGTTCCACCTTCCAGGACACATGTAGGATATGTTCCGCCATCCAGGACTCATGTAGGATGCGTTCTGCCATCCAGGACACATGTAGGATATGTTCCACCTTCCAGGACACATGTAGGATATGTTCCGCCATCCAGGACTCATGTAGGATATGTTCCACCTTCCAGGACACATGTAGGATATGTTCCACCTTCCAGGACACATGTAGGATATGTTCCGCCATTCAGGACTCATGTAGGATGCGTTCCGCCCTCCAGGACACATGTAAGATATTTACCGCCTTCCAGGACACATGTAGGATATGTTCCGCCTTCCAGGACACATGTAGGATATGTTCCGCCATCCAGGACTCATGTAGGATGCGTTCCGCCCTCCAGGACACATGTAAGATATTTACCGCCTTCCAGGACACATGTAGGATATGTTCCGCCCTCAAGGACACATGTAGGATATGTTCCATGCTCCTGGACACATGTAGGAATCTTCTGCCCTCCAGGACACATGTAGGATATGTTCCACCCTCCAGGACACATGTAGGATGTGTTTCGCCCTCAAGGACATATGTAGGATATGTTCCGCCCTCCAGGACTCATGTAGGATATGTTCCATGCTCGAGGATACATGTAGGATATGTTCCGCCCTCCAGGACACATGTAGGATATGTTCCGCCATCCAGGACTCATGTAGGATATGTTCCACCTTCCAGGACACATGTAGGATATGTTCCACCTTCCAGGACACATGTAGGATATGTTCCGCCATCCAGGACTCATGTAGGATGCGTTCCGCCCTCCAGGACACATGTAAGATATTTACCGCCTTCCAGGACACATGTAGGATATGTTCCGCCTTCCAGGACACATGTAGGATATGTTCCGCCATCCAGGACTCATGTAGGATGCGTTCCGCCCTCCAGGACACATGTAAGATATTTACCGCCTTCCAGGACACATGTAGGATATGTTCCGCCCTCAAGGACACATGTAGGATATGTTCCATGCTCCTGGACACATGTAGGAATCTTCTGCCCTCCAGGACACATGTAGGATATGTTCCACCCTCCAGGACACATGTAGGATGTGTTTCGCCCTCAAGGACATATGTAGGATATGTTCCGCCCTCCAGGACTCATGTAGGATATGTTCCATGCTCGAGGATACATGTAGGATATGTTCCGCCCTCCAGGACACATGTAGGATATGTTCCGCCCTCCAGGACTCATGTAGGATATGTTCCATGCTCGAGGACACATGTAGGATATGTTCCGCTCTCAAGGACATATGTAGGATATGTTACGTTCCGCCCTCCAGGACACACGTAGGATATGTTCCACCCTCCAGGACACATGTAGGATATCATCCACCCTCAAGGACACATGTAGGGTATGTTCCACCCTCGAGCACACATGTAGGATATCTCCTGCCCTCCAGGACACATGTAGGATACGTTCCGCCCTTCAGGACACATGTAGGATATCTTCCACCCTCAAGGACATATGTAGGATATGATCTGCCCTCCAGGACACATGTAGGATATGTTCCATGCTCCAGGACACATGTAGGATATCTTCTGCCCTCCAGGACACATGTAGGATATGTTCCGCCTTCCAGGACACACGTAGGATATGTTCCACCCTCCAGGACACATGTAGGATACGTTCCGCCCTCCAGGATACACGTAGGATATGTTCCACCCTCCAGGACACATGTAGGATATTTTCCGCCCTCCAGGACACATGTAGGATATGTTCCGCCCTCCAGGACACATGTAGGATATGTTCCACCCTCCAGGACACATGTACGATATGTTCCACCCTCCAGGACACATGTAGGATATGTTTCGCCCTGAAGGACATATGTAGGATATGATCTGCCCTCCAGGACACATGTAGGATATGTTCCGCCATCCAGGACACACGTAGGATATGTTCCACCCTCCAGGACACATGTAGGATACGTTCCGCCCTCCAGGATACACGTAGGATATGTTCCACCCTCCAGGACACATGTAGGATATTTTCCGCCCTCCAGGACACATGTAGGATATGTTCCGCCCTCCAGGACACATGTAGGATATGTTCCACCCTCCAGGACACATGTACGATATGTTCCACCCTCCAGGACACATGTAGGATATGTTTCGCCCTGAAGGACATATGTAGGATATGATCTGCCCTCCAGGACACATGTAGGATATGTTCCGCCATCCAGGACTCATGTAGGATATGTTCCACCTTCCAGGACACATGTAGGATATGTTCCACCTTCCAGGACACATGTAGGATGCGTTCTGCCATCCAGGACACATGTAGGATATGTTCCACCCTCCAGGACACATGTAGGATATGTTCCGCCCTCCAGGACACATGTAGGATATGTTCCGCCCTCCAGGACACATGTAGGATATGTTCCACCCTCGAGGACACATGTAGGATATGTTCCGCCCTCCAGGACACATGTAAGATATGTTCCACCCTCGAGGACACATGTAGGATATGTTCCGCCCTCAAGGACATATGTAGGATATGTTCCGCCCTCCAGGACACACGTAGGATATGTTCCGCCCTCCAGGACATACGTAGGATATGTTCCGCCCTCAAGGATATGTGTAGCATATGTTCCATGCTCCAGGACACATGTAGGATATGTTCCGCCCTCCAGGACAAACGTAGGATATGTTCCACCCTCCAGGACACATGTAGGATATGTTCCACCCTCCAGGACACATGTAGGATATGTTTCGCCCTGAAGGACATATGTAGGATATGATCTGCCCTCCAGGACACATGTAGGATATGTTCCGCCATCCAGGACTCATGTAGGATATGTTCCACCTTCCAGGACACATGTAGGATATGTTCCACCTTCCAGGACACATGTAGGATATGTTCCGCCATCCAGGACTCATGTAGGATGCGTTCTGCCATCCAGGACACATGTAGGATATGTTCCACCTTCCAGGACACATGTAGGATATGTTCCGCCATCCAGGACTCATGTAGGATATGTTCCACCTTCCAGGACACATGTAGGATATGTTCCACCTTCCAGGACACATGTAGGATATGTTCCGCCATCCAGGACTCATGTAGGATGCGTTCCGCCCTCCAGGACACATGTAAGATATTTACCGCCTTCCAGGACACATGTAGGATATGTTCCGCCTTCCAGGACACATGTAGGATATGTTCCGCCATCCAGGACTCATGTAGGATGCGTTCCGCCCTCCAGGACACATGTAAGATATTTACCGCCTTCCAGGACACATGTAGGATATGTTCCGCCCTCAAGGACACATGTAGGATATGTTCCATGCTCCTGGACACATGTAGGAATCTTCTGCCCTCCAGGACACATGTAGGATATGTTCCACCCTCCAGGACACATGTAGGATGTGTTTCGCCCTCAAGGACATATGTAGGATATGTTCCGCCCTCCAGGACTCATGTAGGATATGTTCCATGCTCGAGGATACATGTAGGATATGTTCCGCCCTCCAGGACACATGTAGGATATGTTCCGCCCTCCAGGACTCATGTAGGATATGTTCCATGCTCGAGGACACATGTAGGATATGTTCCGCTCTCAAGGACATATGTAGGATATGTTACGTTCCGCCCTCCAGGACACACGTAGGATATGTTCCACCCTCCAGGACACATGTAGGATATCATCCACCCTCAAGGACACATGTAGGGTATGTTCCACCCTCGAGCACACATGTAGGATATCTCCTGCCCTCCAGGACACATGTAGGATACGTTCCGCCCTTCAGGACACATGTAGGATATCTTCCACCCTCAAGGACATATGTAGGATATGATCTGCCCTCCAGGACACATGTAGGATATGTTCCATGCTCCAGGACACATGTAGGATATCTTCTGCCCTCCAGGACACATGTAGGATATGTTCCGCCTTCCAGGACACACGTAGGATATGTTCCACCCTCCAGGACACATGTAGGATACGTTCCGCCCTCCAGGATACACGTAGGATATGTTCCACCCTCCAGGACACATGTAGGATATTTTCCGCCCTCCAGGACACATGTAGGATATGTTCCGCCCTCCAGGACACATGTAGGATATGTTCCACCCTCCAGGACACATGTACGATATGTTCCACCCTCCAGGACACATGTAGGATATGTTTCGCCCTGAAGGACATATGTAGGATATGATCTGCCCTCCAGGACACATGTAGGATATGTTCCGCCATCCAGGACACACGTAGGATATGTTCCACCCTCCAGGACACATGTAGGATACGTTCCGCCCTCCAGGATACACGTAGGATATGTTCCACCCTCCAGGACACATGTAGGATATTTTCCGCCCTCCAGGACACATGTAGGATATGTTCCGCCCTCCAGGACACATGTAGGATATGTTCCACCCTCCAGGACACATGTACGATATGTTCCACCCTCCAGGACACATGTAGGATATGTTTCGCCCTGAAGGACATATGTAGGATATGATCTGCCCTCCAGGACACATGTAGGATATGTTCCGCCATCCAGGACTCATGTAGGATATGTTCCACCTTCCAGGACACATGTAGGATATGTTCCACCTTCCAGGACACATGTAGGATGCGTTCTGCCATCCAGGACACATGTAGGATATGTTCCACCCTCCAGGACACATGTAGGATATGTTCCGCCCTCCAGGACACATGTAGGATATGTTCCGCCCTCGAGGACACATGTAGAATATGTTCCACCCTCCAGGACACATGAAGGATATGTTCCGCCCTCGAGGATACATGTAGGATATGTTCCGCCCTCGAGGATACACATAGTATATGTTCCGCTCTCCAAGACACATATAGAGAACTTGGATCATCCCCAGACTCTTACGGAGGACTTATCCCTTCTTGTACCAAATGCTTTGTGGACGTGGTGGAGGGAGATATATTATATATATTCCGATATAGCGGAATATTTGCACATTTTTATTGTCAACTGTCCCTTTAAACCCAAACACCGGCAATTATTACACTTTTCTTTATACATTTTCTTATTTCATTGTCTTCTTTCCGCCACCAGATACATCCAACCTGAGTCAGCCCAAGTCTTCAAGGATTCACGAACAGCAGATATTTCTCCGCCTCGCCGTACGGGTCGCTTTAAAATCGCGGAAGGGATAAAAAAAAACCCCCACAAAAATTACGATCTAGAATTTACAACCTGAATTTGCATTGATAACCATAGAAGCTCCAGCAACGAGTGTCATTCATTCACTCCTGACCTAATACAGATACGCGCCCATTGTGCGGGATCAGTCATCCGGCCAGCCATCCACCCAGCATAAATTTCCACTGTCAGGCACAGCGCTGGGTGACAGGAGATAACGGGAGGTGGAAGGCGCTATTCGGATTAGTATTTATTCATGTGCTTGACAATTGGTGGCAAACAAAAAAAAATTTCAATAAAAAGAAATGTCTCAAGGGACCTAGAAAATGCAAAATGTCAAAATTTAAGATGCTAGTGCCCCCTACTGGCAGGGTAGAGGTGCCAGCAGCACAAGTGATGGGGAGCAACTACTACCAATGCATCAGCTACACCCATGCCTCAGGAGGTGTCTATAATTTGCATAATGCTCACTGATTGGATCTCACATGTAAGCATGGGTGGCCTTTGTGTTTATAATTTGCATAGTGCTCACTGATTGGATCTCACATGTAAGCAGGGGTGGCCTTTGTGTTTATAATTTGCATAGTGCTCACTGATTGGATCTAACATGTAAGCAGAGGTGGCCTTTGTGTTTATAATTTGCATAGTGCTCACTGATTGGATCTCACATGTAAGCAGAGGTGGCCTTTGTGTTTATAATTTGCATAGTGCTCACTGATTGGATCTAACATGTAAGCAGAGGTGGCCTTTGTGTTTATAATTTGCATAGTGCTCACTGATTGGATCTCACATGTAAGCAGGGGTGGCCTTTGTGTTTATAATTTGCATAGTGCTCACTGATTGGATCTAACATGTAAGCAGAGGTGGCCTTTGTGTTTATAATTTGCATAGTGCTCACTGATTGGATCTCACATGTAAGCAGAGGTGGCCTTTGTGTTTATAATTTGCATAGTGCTCACTGATTGGATCTAACATGTAAGCAGAGGTGGCCTTTGTGTTTATAATTTGCATAGTGCTCACTGATTGGATCTCACATGTAAGCAAGGGTAGCCTTTGTGTTTATAATTTGCATAGTGCTCACTGATTATATCTCCCATGTAAACGGGGGCAGCTCTTGTGTCTATAATTTGCATAATGCTCACTGATTGGATCTCACATGTAAGCAGGGGTGGCCTTTGTGTTTATAATTTGCATAGTGCTCACTGATTGGATCTAACATGTAAGCAGAGGAGGCCTTTGTGTTTATAATTTGCATAGTGCTCACTGATTATATCTCCCATGTAAACGGGGGCAGCTCTTGTGTTTATAATTTGCATAGTGCTCACTGATTGGATCTCCCATGTAAGCAGGGGTGGCATTTGTGTTTATAATTTGCATAGTGCTCAATGATTGGATCTCCCATGTGTGACGACCTGGACTCTGTCAATGCTTAGCAAGGGTTAAATTTCTTAAAATTCAGCCAGACATGAAGATAGTTTGTTTATAGATGGGGGATAAGCCCTCATTGTTTCTACAAGACTCTTGTTGACTCATGCAATTGTCTTCACTGCAGGGCAGACACCCAGATAACTCAATTATGCGAACTTCCCATTGTATTACTAAGTGAATTGCTAGATGTGATGTAACTTACCTGTCTCACCCTTGCCTCTGGATATTTGAATATAGCTTGAAATCTAGCCAATAAGAGCCCAGTCTTTTCCACCAATCGTGAAGACCCCAGTGGTCTGAATGGAGAGCTCAGGGGTATAAGAAGTCGGACTGTCCATTGCTCAGGGAGACTCTGGCTACATGCTACCAATCTAGGACCTGCGGATCCGATTGGCAAGCCTGGATTATAACACTATGTGGACTTCAGCACTGAATGCAAGGATTCGGCTTTGATATCTAGGACTACCTAAGGAAGAAACCCAGGTTGGGACAATTTGGTCACCTGGCTACAGATTTTGCGGACCTCAGCCAGCTTCCTAAATCTGGCGTTATTCCATTCTCGGTGAGTGCCCGCCAAAAGCGGGGTGCTGCTGGATTGGAGTGAGTAGCCCTGGAAGCTCCGAGGCACAGACAGTCTAATCCCTGGTGAGCAGCGGAAGGGTGAGACTCTGTTGCCTGTTACATTTGTGTGTTTTGCTGGTTATGTGCTATGTGCCGTTAATTGTTTGGGGATCCAATAAAGTCTTAATATAGTGATTCCCTCACCCTGTGTTGTCTGAGTAGTGTTACGCCCACGGTTAAGGAGGTCGGGCGATCAGTTGGGATGAGCCCTGAGCCACGCTGTTTTTCTAAAGGCGGCTGGACCAGCGGACGAGAGCACCCACTGACCTCGTGTCTCCACACCATGTAAGCAGAGTTGGTCCTTGTGTTTATAATTTGCATAGTGTTCAATAATTGGATCTCCCATGTAAGAGGGGGTGGTCCTTGTGTTTCTAATTTGCATAGAGCTCAATGATTGCATCTCCCATGTAAGCAGGGGTGGCCCTTATGTTTATAATTTGCATAATGCTCACTGATTGGATCTCCCATGTAAGTGGGGTTAGTTATTGTGTATATAATTTGCATAGTGCTCACTGATTGGATCTCCCATGTAAGCTGGGATGGCCCTTGTGTTTATAAGTTGCATAGTGCTCACTGATTGGATCTAACATGTAAGCAGAGGTGGGCTTTGTGTTTATAATTTGCATAGTGCTCACTGATTGGATCTCCCATGTAAGCAGGGGTGGCCTTTGTGTTTATAATTTGCATAGTGCTCACTGATTGGATCTCACATGTAAGCAGGGGTGGCCTTTGTGTTTATAATTTGCATAGTGCTCACTGATTGGATCTCCCATGTAAGCGGGAGTGGCCCTTGTGTTTATAAGTTGCATAATGGTTACTGATTGGATCTCACATGTAAGTGGGGGTGGTCCTTGTATTTATAATTTTGATATGGCTCACTGATTGGATCTCACATGTAAGCGGGGGTGGCCCTTGTGTTTATAATTTGTATAGTGCTCACTGATTAGATCTCCCATGTAAGCAGTGGCGTCTCTCAGTTGCTATCTCCCATAGAAGATGCTAGCACCCTCGGTGTTGCTCTTATGGTATAGCAAAAGTTGGCAATGGTAGCCTACTTGCGATAAAGTCTATAGCACTTTGTTGCATCACATATGTCCTGTCCAGATGTAGCCTAACTCTTTCTTCTCTTCAGATGAATACTAGTAACAATATAAGATTTTGTGCTATATACAGTACTGTATAATTTAAAGATAGACAGCCAATTTGTTCCCTTAAGCACTAGAGATTGATTGTATAAGGTAAGGAAGGGGTTAATGTATTCAGGCCTGCCAAAAAGTTTTTAGGGTGTGGGATTTCACTTTTGGAACAAAGACTTGTTAAGGTGGTGTGGCTAAGCTGGGTGGATGCTGGGAGTGTCTGTACTTATTATGCAGATATGTATTCTACTATTTGCTATTATGTAAGGAACGCCTATATTTTTGCAGGGTATGCCTACATCTGTAAGGAAGTGTAAGGCTCAGCTTATTGGAAGGGTTTTGTTAAACTGTTAAACATGAAATGATTTATATTGTGTGATAAACGGAAATATTAATGAGTATGTAGATATTTTGCTTGTCGGACTATTTGTTTTTTGTGCATTGCAGGCTGACATGGCCAGGACGACCATGGAAAAAGGAGGGAGGAGTGTAAGAGACTACCCTTACAGCTGTCCTGAAATCCACCATTTGTTTGTGTAACTGTGTAATGTTTGAAATTGAAGTGAAGGTGTAATGTGTTTATTCGGCCACTAGATGGCTATAATGCAGTAACTGCTTCCCTGGTACTCACGGTTTAAGGAGAGTGAATTGCAGGGAGTCAATAAAAGGTCAGGGACACAGGAAATAGCAGGAGAGTCCCAATTGTAGTGGGACGGTGTGATATTGTGGGTTGTGTATCATTTTGTGTAGTTTCGTATTTTAGGCGTGGTGCTCTGTCCATTCTATTTGTCCTGTCTGCAGGTTTATAACCCCCTGCAGTGCTTCTGTCCCTAGGTGAGGGGGAGGGGGCCTGGAATCTACCCAACCTCTCTGTTTACCTGGGTGATTAGTCAGTCTGTCTGAGAACTTCAAGAGAGAAGCAGGAAGATTCATCCTCTGTGGGGGAAGCTGAGGCTCCCCAGAGAGACCTAGACATTTATCACTTACTGGACTATATCCGTGTTTCTGGACTATTTTATCCTTTGTATGGTGGATTATTTTATGGACTGTTTGATTTTGCTTGGAATAAATGTTCTTTGGATTGTTCATCCATCTCTCGCTCTGTTGATTGTGTGATAGAACCTCGTGACAGTAGAGTAGCAAGCTGCGTCTGTGGGAGGCGTAGGGAAAGTGGAGTCCCGTTAACTACACTTTGGCTAGACCTTCGAATTGAATCCAGGTCCCGGACACACAGCGTTCTAGTGAGGAGAGGACCGGCTGTATCTGTCTTCCAAGGTGTGGGTTGAGTCTGTGTGGCCTGGATAGTGTCCGTTCCCTGGCATATACCCCCTCAGTCGGCTGAAGTTCAGTGGGCTCTGAAGCGAGACCAGGAACTGAACAATCGGGCAGAGGAGTGGTGTCACAATAGCGCTAAATCCCTTTGGGTGGGATGAGGGGTGACCAGATTCTGCCATGTAAAATGAAGCCAAGGGAGAGGTTGAGGGGCTCGGGGGCTCTACTGAAATCCTGAGGAACAGGGAAGCGGTCAGCCGGAAAAACTAAGTGTAATCCTTACAGTGTGCCCGCTTAAAGCGTGATGAAGGTTTGTGTATGACGTTTGTCATATATTATGTGGAAGAAACCAGTGAAAGTGTCCATAGAAAATCTATTGATAACATGTTATTGCACTGGAGAGGCGATTGGGGCGCAAAGATATAACACCGGGCTGCGCCACAGCCGAGCCTCTACCACGACTACAACTGCCCCCATCCGCCCCTCCAACAGACCCATATTTCTGAAGAGTATAAAAGGTCTGGTTCTCATAAAATTTATTCGGAGAGCTTTGGAAATCACATGCCTGCGTAATTCTTTAAGTCTCAGAATGAATCCCAGAAACTTTTAATTGGAGTCAGAATTACTTCAACAGTTACATCTGTAGTCACCTCTACCATAAAGACATGGCGCAAGCACCTCGTAGGAGGGGAAAACGTCCATGTGAGGGGCAAAAGAGTGAAGACGAACTATAGTCAGAGGTGTCAGAATTCCCACATAAAGTTTTGAAAATAGCAATATTTGTATATTATTTTGTATTGTCTTATGTTTAACCCCCCCCCTACATTTCTGGATGGTAGATAAAGATTCTGCCAATATCGAGTATTCTTTTACATTTTCAATGTGGTTTTTCAGAAAAGAATGCGGAGCCCAGGGGACACTGAAAGTCATATAGAGAGCGAGAAATGTCACCACACATGGGTAGTAACGCCACCTCGGGGGTCAGACGCCTGTCAGAAGACGAAATTCAGGCAGGAAAGTCTCAAAACGAGAAATAAAAAGGAAAAGATGTATTTAAATAAAAAAAAGGAACCAGGAGACAATTATAAATGTTATAAAGACCCACGAGCACCATTTTGAAGAAATTGCAGCAAGACAGAAAAAAAGTGTCCCAAAAAAATGATGAATAGGTGTCTTCAAGAAGACAGAAGATTTCTGCTGCAGCAATCTGCCTCCCAGCCATAGTCATGGTGTACCGCCTCGGTGTTGGTCGGGCTGCTCAGATCCGGGATCGTGGTGGCTCGAGGGGCACGGACCGCGGTTGGCGGACACTTTGATTCGGGAAAAGGGGGTATTTACAGGGGATACGTTCATGACGCCACCTGTGGGTTGCGGTAACGGGAGTACCGCCGCTGCTGTAAGGAGTACCGGGGCAGATGGAGTTAAGCAGCCTGATGTTAGTCCCTCTACAGGTAGGGACGGCCCCAGGCTCAGGGCTGTTGGTGATTATGTGGGAGCGCAGGGGACCAGGGGACTCACTTTGGGTAGTCGTGGTGCAGGATGAGGATTATAAAGTAGACACACACGCTGCAGGTAAACCAAGTTCTCTGTGTGTCACAGTCACTGCCGGGAGCCCGTCCAGGTGTCTGCTCCCACCGGTGTCACTTGATAGTCCGGAGCCTACCTCCATGCACAATTTAGTTGTCTGTTTGTGGCCCCGTGGCTTGAAGCTGTTAGGGCCCCGCTGACTATGTGAAGTGTAGCTGTGCTCTTGAGGGCTGGCACTTGGGACTTCAGTGGGCTGCTTTTCGGCTGGCAAACCCTGTCCCCCGCGGTGTGCTGATGGCCCCCAATCTCTGAGCTCCGTGAGAAGGTCCCAGAAGGTCTCCTTCCTCTGCAGGTTAATTGCCAGGACGTTGAATCGGCTCCTGACCTAGGGTCCTGTACCCCGTCGTGCTCGGTACCGGTCCGTTTCTTTTGGGTTTGCTAGTGCCGACAGTCCTCCTAGTCTATGTCCGTCGCACCCTCTTTTAATGTTACTCCCACCGGTCCCTGACTCATCTGGTCCCAAACCACCGTCTGCGACCCAACCTAGGTCTAGCTCCCCGGTAGCTCACTCTCCCCAGCTCCTCTCTCTTTGAGGGCTCTCACTACTCTCCTCCTTCCTCCCTCCCACCAGTCTGCCTGACCCCTAGGTGGATGGCCCTTTTCCAGCTAGACCAACCCACTGGTGTGTCTGACAGGTCAGGGCCGGCGCCAGCACCCGGCAACCCCGGTCAAATGACGGGGCCCTGAGCTGCCGGGGGGGCCAACTCGCAGGAGTGGCGCACTCAGAGGGGCCCGGTGGCCGCAGTGTCACCGCCCCCCGCCGAGGATCGAGCTTTCAATTGCATCGTCATCGCAGGTGCCGATACAAGTGAGAGCAATGATTATCATTCTCCCCGCTGTGACTGTCGGCGTTCTGACAGCTCTGAAGAAGACCGCGGTGACGTCATCACTGCGCGCCTGCTGAGAGGTCAGAGCGAGCGACAGCAATGGACGACGCGCCGAGGAGACCGGATCAGCGGGGGAACGAGGAGAAGTGAGCCGCCCCTCTACTGACACTGGGCTCCCCTGACTCACTACACATAGGGGCCCGGCAGCCGCTCTGCAGAGCCGGCTGCCGGGCCCCTATGTGTAGTGCCGCTGTGTAGTGGCCGGCCTGTGAGTCAGGGGAGCCCAGTGTCAGTAGAGGGGCCCCTGACCTGGAGAGGCCACCAGCCATGTCTGAGCTGCAGCAGAGCAGATAGAATAAGCCATCCTGCAGGACCTGCGATGATGTCACGCCCATGTGACTGTGTGGGAGGAGACACAGGAGGCCGGCAGAAAGCAAGAGATACTGAATCCTGAAAGAGATTTGGACACATGATGACTGGTAATAAGAAAAGAGGGGACATGAGGGGAGGGGTGTGCAGGGTGAGTGGCATATGAGGGCTGCAGACTGTGACAGAAGGATGTGAAGGGGTGCAGAGTGTTTGAGAGGGGTAAGTTGGGGTACAGGCAGGGTGAGATATGTGGGCAGGGTGTGTGAGATATGGGGGTGTAGTGTGTGTGATATGGGGGTGCAGGCTGTATGGGGAGCAGGGTATGTGACATATGGGGGTGTAGTGTGTGAGATCTGGGGGTGCAGGCTGTATGGGAAGCAGGGTATGTGACATATGGGGGTGTAGTGTGTGAGATCTGGGGGTGTGCAGGCTGTATGGGAAGCAGGGTGTGTGAGATATGGGGGTGTAGTGTGTGTGATATGGGGGTGCAGGCTGTATGGGAAGCAGGGTGTGTGAGATATGGGGGTGTAGTGTGTGTGATATGGGGGTGCAGGCTGTATGGGAAGCAGGGTGTGTGAGATATGGGGGTGCAGGGTGTGTGACATATGGGGGTGTAGTGTGTGAGATCTGGGGGTGCAGGCTGTATTTGAAGCAGGGTATGTGACATATGGGGGTGTAGTGTGTGAGATCTGGGGGTGTGCAGGCTGTATGGGAAGCAGGGTGTGTGAGATATGGGGGTGTAGTGTGTGTGATATGGGGGTGCAGGCTGTATGGGAAGCAGGGTGTGTGAGATATGGGGGTGCAGGGTGTGTGACATATGGGGGCAGGGGCGTAACTACCGCAGTCGCAGGGGTCGAAAGGAGAAGAGAGGTACTTGTTTTTTATTTTGCTGGCTGCATGACACATGGAGGCCTGGAGGGGCCTGGCTCCATGATACATGGAGGTCTATGGGACTGCATAATAAACATGAAGGACACCTTATACATGGAATATAGGGGTGCATTATACATGGAGGAGTATGGGGCTGCATAATACAATATGATGATTTATGGCGCTACATTATAATACATATAGCACTATGGGGGCTACATTATAATAAATGGAGAAATATGGAGGCTACCTTACACATGGACTATTGGTGTGCGTTATAAAACATGGAGGACTGTGGTGCAGTATAATATCTGGAGTACTATGGGGTGAATTATAATACATGGAGAACTATGGGGGTGCATTATAATATGTGACGGGTTATGTGGGACCTTTTATATTATACGGAAGGCTTTGTGGGGGCCATTATAGTATTTGGAGATCTATATACAAGGAGGACAAAGATACAAGTATGGGATGGGAATGTTTTGTGCTGAGGGAAAAAGGCTCTTTCCCTCAGCACCCAGCTTTGCCATGCTCTGCTATACATCTTCTCTCAGCAGCCAGCTTTCCCATGCTCTGCTATACATCTCTCAGCACCCAGCTTTCCCATGCTCTGCTATACATCTCTCAGCACCCAGCTTTCCCATGCTCTGCTATACATCTCTCAGCACCCAGCTTTACTCTGTTATGGGAAAGCTGGGTGCTGAGGGAAAGATGTATAGCAGAGCATGAGGAAGCTGGGTGCTGAGGACAAGATGGATATCAGAACATGGGAAAGCTGGGTGCTGATAGAGGGATTTCAGATCATGGGAAACCTGGGTGCTGAGGGTAAGAGCCAAGTGTCAGCATCATTATCCTGTACCCCGAGTGTCAGTGTCATTATCCCGCACCCTAAGTGTCGGTGTACGTGGAAGGGGACCCTGGTCCAAATTTTGCACCAGGGCCCATCAAACTCTAGTTACGCCACTGAGTATTAATCACTGTATTCTACATGAGGGTGCCTACTGCTATCTGGCTCTGCACTGTGCTATATACAGGCTATGCTATATACAAGCTGTATGCTACATGAGGGTGCCTAATGCTATCTGGCTCTACACTGTGCTGTCTGGGTCTGCACTGTACTATATAGGTCTGTGTACTACATGAGGATACCTAATGCTATCTGGCTCTGCACTGTGCTATATAGGTGCTGTGTACTACATGAGGGTGCCTAATGCTATCTGGCTCTGCACTGTGCTATATAGGTGCTGTGTACTACATGAGGGTGCCTAATGCTATCTGGCTCTGCACTGTGGTATTTAGGGGCTGTGTACTACATGAGGGTGCCTATTGCTATCTGGGTCTGCATTGTGCTATATGTGGGCTGTATACTACATGAAGGTGCCTAATGCTATCTGGCTCTGCACTGTGGTATTTAGGGGCTGTGTACTACATGAGGGTGCCTATTGCTATCTGGGTCTGCATTGTGCTATATGTGGGTTGTATACTACATGAAGGTGCCTAATGCTATCTGGGTCTGCATTGTGCTATATGGGGGCTGCATAGTGCATATGGGGGCTACATAATACTATATGGAGGACAATGGGGGCTTCATAACACAATATGGGGGCTGCATACTACTATACCTCCAGAGTTGTATGTCCCCTTCACCCAGGTGCTGTATACCCCCTCAGAGCTCTATGTCCCCCCCACTCCAGAGCTGTATACACCCAGAGCTGCATGTCACCCCCCCACCTCACAGCTGTCCCCCCACCTCAGTCACTGCCCTCCTCTAGAGCTCTATACCCCTTTCCTCAGTAATATGTATTCCCCCCAGTATTGTGGTTGTCCCCAGCCTCTCTTGTGATGTATATACAGCAGTGTTAGGGGCACTTTGCACACTGCGACATCGCAGGTGCGATGTCGGTGGGGTCAAATTGAAAATGACGCACATCCGGCATCGCATGCGACATCGCAGTGTGTAAAGGCTGGATGATACGATTAACGAGCACAAAAGCGTCGTAATCGTATCATCGGTACAGCGTCGGCGTAATCCATAATTACGCTGACGCAATGGTCCGATGTTGTTCCTCGCTCCTGCGGCAGCACACATCGCTGTGTGTGAAGTCGCAGGAGCGAGGAACGTCTCCTACCGGCCTCACTGCGGCTTCCGTAGGATATGCGGAAGGAAGGAGGTGGGCAGGATGTTTACATCCTGCTCATCTCCGCCCCTCCGCTCTGATTGGCCGCCTGCCGTGTGACGTCGCAGTGACGCCGCACGACCCGCCCCCTTAACAAGGAGGCGGGTCGCCGGCCACAGGGACGTCGCACGGCAGGTGAGTGTGTGTGTGAAGCTGGCGTAGCGATAATTTTCGCTACGCCAGCTATCACCACATATCGCTGCTGCGACGGGGGCGGGACTATCGCACTCGGCATCGCAGCATCGGCCTGCGATGTCGTAGTGTGCAAAGCCCGCCTTAGTGTGCTCTATGTGCGGCCACGTCTGTTAGACAAGCCGGGAGGTGAGTGAGGCTGTTGCCGGCTTCCCAATATTAGAAATATATATATATATACAGGATAAATATATAAAAATAATGTGTGTGTGTGTGTGTGTGTGCATGTATGATGTGTATCTATGCATGTCAGAGTATATGACTGTGTCTAGATTTATGTCTATTTATGTGTTTTTGTGAATTTCTCTTTAAATAAGTATGTGTACGTATGCCTGTATGTGTATGTATCTGTGCATGTCTACGTGTGGATGGGGCCCACTGAGACTCTTTTGCCCAGGGCCCACAAAAACCTGGAGCCGGCCCTGTGACAGGTCATGATGTGAGGTGTTGATTGGGATTTGTGGTGCTTATGATAGTGACACCGATTTCTTAGGAACCTGGATTCACGGGGGGGGGGGGGGGGGGTAGGCCCTGCACCATGGGTAAGGATGCAGTACCCTGTGGCTCCCTGATGTACACAGCTTTACACTTTTTTCTTAAAATAAATACTTGGATCACATGCAAGGACTTTTTTTTTTAGAGAACCATCGGCTCCCTCCGCCACCATTCAGCCTCTGAGTCTGCAGCTGGGCGCAGCAGGAGCGAGGATGTCACTGGATTGCGCCTGTTGTGTGGAGTCTCAGGCCTCCAGCCACAGAGCAGTGCATCACAGGGACGGTGGTTAGGTCTTATTTTATTTGTTATTTTATTTTAAATTATCTGACAATATTTATATGGTGGGCCTGTGGGGGCCATTATACTGTGAGTGTGGAGCGCTGGGGTCCATTATGTTGATATGGGCAGCTGTGTAGTCTATTATTATGTTTGTGGGGAGCTATGAGGTCTATCATACTTTGTTGGACACTGTGTAGATAATAATGCTGTGTGTAAAAAGGGGGGCTGTAGGGTCTAGCATACTATGTGGGAAGCTGTGGGGGGTAATTCATACTGTGTGGGAAGGTGTGGGTTTATCAAGCTATGTGGGGAGCTGTGGGGTGCATTATGTTGTGTGTGTTGGGCTGTTGGGACCATCATATTTTGTGGGGAGCTGTGGTATCCATGATGCTGTTTGGGGAGCTGTAGGACCTGTTAAGCTGTGTGGAGCACTGTGGGGTCCATTATGCTGTATGTGGGAAGCTGTGAAATCCATCGTGCTGTGCAGGGAGCTGTGGGTTCAATCATGATGTCCGGTCATTATACTGCGTGTTGGGAGCTGTGAAGTGCATCATACTGTCCGGGGAGCTGTGGGGTGCATCATGCTGTGTGGGGAGCTGTGGGGTGCATCATGCTGTGTGGGGAGCTGTGGGGTAATTCATATTGTCTGGGGAGCTGTGGGGTCCAGCATTCTATGTGGGGAGCTGTGGGGTAATTTATACTGTTTGGGGAGCTGTAGGGTCCAGCATTCTGTGTGGGGAGCTGTGGGGTAATTCATACTGTCTGGCGAGCTGTGGGGTCCATCATACTGTCTGGGGAGCTGTGGGGTAATTCATATTGTGTGGGGTCCAGCATTCTGTGTGGGGAGCTGTGGGGTAATTCATACTGTCTGGCGAGCTGTGGGGTCCATCATCCTCTGTGGGGAACTGTGGAGTCTAGCATTTTGTGTGAGGAGCTGTGGGATCCAGCAATCTGAGTGGTGAGCTGTGGGATCATTCATACTCTGTGGTGAGCTATGGGATCATTCATACTGTGTGAAAAGCTGTAAGGGCATCATACTGATTGTGGAGAGCTGTGGAGTCCACCATTCTCTGTGGGGAGCTGTGGAGTCTAGCATTCTGTGTTTGGAGCTGTGGGGTGCATCATGCTGTGTGGGGAGCTGTTGGGTCATTCATACTGTGTGGAGAGCTGTGGAGTCATTCATACTGTGTGGAGAGCTGTGGAGTCATTCATACTGTGTGGAGAGCTGTGGAGTCATTCATAGTATGTGGAGAGCTGTGGAGTCATTCATACTGTGTGGAGAGCTGTGGAGTCATTCATACTGTGTGGAGAGCTGTGGAGTCATTCATACTGTGTGGAGAGCTGTGGAGTCATTCATACTGTGTGGAGAGCTGTGGAGTCATTCATTCTGTGTGGAGAGCTGTGGAGTCATTCATACTGTCTGGGGAGCTGTGGGGTAATTCATATTGTGTGGGGTCCAGCATTCTGTGTGGGGAGCTGTGCGGTAATTCATACCGTGTGGGGAGCTGTGGGGTCCAGCATCCTCTGTGGGGAACTGTGGAGTCTAGCATTTTGTGTGAGGACCTGTGGGATCCAGAAATCTGTGTGGTGAGCTGTGGGATCATTCATACTGTGTGGTGAGCTATGGGATCATTCATACTGTGTGAAAAGCTGTAAGGGCATCATACTGATTGTGGGGAGCTGTGGAGTCCACCATTCTCTGTGGGGAGCTGTGGAGTCTAGCATTCTGTGTTTGGAGCTGTGGAGTGCATCATGCTGTGTGGGGAGCTGTTGGGTCATTCATACTGTGTGGAGAACTGTGGAGTCATTCATACTGTGTGGAGAGCTGTGGAGTCATTCATACTGTGTGGAGAGCTGTGGAGTCATTCATACTGTGTGGAGAGCTGTGGAGTCATTCATACTGTGTGGAGAGCTGTGGAGTCATTCATACTGTGTGGAGAGCTGTGGAGTCATTCATACTGTGTGGAGAGCTGTGGAGTCATTCATACTGTATGGGGAGCTGTGGGGTCATTCATACTGTCTGGAGAGCTGTGGAGGCATTCATACTGTATGGGGAGCTGTGGAGTCATTCATACTGTGTGGAGAGCTGTGGAGTCATTCATAGTGTGTGGAGAGCTGTGGAGTCATTCATACTGTGTGGAGAGCTGTGGAGTCATTCATACTGTGTGGGGAGCTGTGGAGTCATTCATACTGTGTGGGGAGCTGTGGAGTCAATCATACTGTATGGGGAGCTGTGGAGTCATTCATACTGTGTGGAGAGCTGTGGAGTCAATCATACTGTATGGGGAGCTGTGGAGTCATTCATACTGTGTGGGGAGCTGTGGAGTCATTCATACTATGTGGGGAGCTGTGGAGTCATTCATACTGGGTGGAGAGCTGTGGAGTCAATCATACTGTATGGGGAGCTGTGGAGTCATTCATACTGTGTGGGGAGCTGTGGAGTCATTCATACTGTATGGGGAGCTGTGGAGTCATTCATACTGTGTGGAGAGCTGTGGAGTCAATCATACTGTATGGGGAGCTGTGGAGTCATTCATACTGTGTGGGGAGCTGTGGAGTCATTCATACTGTGTGGGGAGCTGTGGAGTCATTCATACTGTGTGGAGAGCTGTGGAGTCATTCATACTGTGTGGAGAGCTGTGGAGTCATTCATACTGTGTGGAGAGCTGTGGAGTCATTCATACTGTATGGGGAGCTGTGGAGTCATTCATACTGTGTGGGGAGCTGTGGAGTCATTCATACTGTGTGGAGAGCTGTGGAGACATTCATACTGTGTAGAGAGCTGTGGAGTCATTAATACTGTATGGGGAGCTGTGGAGTCACTCATGCTGTGTGGGGAGCTGTGGAGTCATTCATACTGTGTGGGGAGCTGTGGAGTCATTCATACTGTATTGGGAGCTGTGGAGTCATTCATACTGTATGGGGAGCTGTGGAGTCATTCATACTGTGTGGGGAGCTGTGGAGTCATTCATACTGTGTGGGGAGCTGTGGAGTCATTCATACTGTGTGGAGAGCTGTGGAGTCATTCATACTGTGTGGGGAGCTGTGGAGTCATTCATACTGTGTGGGGAGCTGTGGAGTCATTCATACTGTGTGGAGAGCTGTGGAGTCATTCATACTGTGTGGGGAGCTGTGGAGTCATTCATACTGTGTGGGGAGCTGTGGAGTCATTCATACTGTGTGGAGAGCTGTGGAGTCATTCATACTGTATGGGGAGCTGTGGAGTCATTCATACTGTGTGGGGAGCTGTGGAGTCATTCATACTGTGTGGAGAGCTGTGGAGTCATTCATACTGTGTGGGGAGCTGTGGAGTCATTCATACTGTGTGGAGAGCTGTGGAGTCATTCATACTGTGTGGAGAGCTGTGGAGTCATTCATACTGTATGGGGAGCTGTGGACTCATTCATACTGTGTGGGGAGCTGTGGAGTCATTCATACTGTGTGGAGAGCTGTGGAGTCATTCATACTGTATGGGGAGCTGTGGAGTCATTCATACTGTGTAGGGAGCTGTGGAGTCATTCATACTGTGTGGAGAGCTGTGGAGTCATTCATACTGTGTGGAGAGCTGTGGAGTCATTCATACTGTGTGGGGAGCTGTGGAGTCATTCATACTGTGTGGGGAGCTGTGGAGTCATTCATACTGTGTGGGGAGCTGTGGAGTCATTCATACTGTGTGGGGAGCTGTGGAGTCATTCATACTGTGTGGAGAGCTGTGGAGTCATTTATACTGTGTGGAGAGCTGTGGAGTCATTCATGCTGTGTGGGGAGCTGTGGAGTCATTCATAATGTGTGGAGAGCTGTGGAGTCATTCATACTGTGTGGAGAGCTGTGGAGTCATTCATACTCTGTGGGAAGCTGTGGAGTCATTCATACTGTGTGGGGAGCTGTGGAGTCATTCATACTGTGTGGAGAGCTGTGGAGTCATTCATACTGTGTGGGGAGCTGTGGAGTCATTCATACTGTGTGGGGAGCTGTGGAGTCATTCATACTGTGTGGAGAGCTGTGGAGTCATTCATACTGTGTGGAGAGCTGTGGAGTCATTCATACTGTGTGGAGAGCTGTGGAGTCATTCATACTGTGTGGAGAGCTGTGGAGTCATTCATACTGTGTGGAGCTGTGGGGTAATTCATACTGTGTGGAGAGCTGTGGAGTCATTCATACTGTGTGGAGAGCTGTGGAGTCATTCATACTGTGTGGAGCTGTGGAGTCATTCATACTGTGTGGGGAGCTGTGGAGTCATTCATACTGTGTGGAGAGCTGTGGAGTCAATCATACTGTATGGGGAACTGTGGAGTCATTCATACTGTGTGGGGAGCTGTGGAGTCATTCATACTGTGTGGAGAGCTGTGGAGTCAATCATACTGTATGGGGAGCTGTGGAGTCATTCATACTGTGTGGGGAGCTGTGGAGTCATTCATACTATGTGGGGAGCTGTGGAGTCATTCATACTGGGTGGAGAGCTGTGGAGTCAATCATACTGTATGGGGAGCTGTGGAGTCATTCATACTGTGTGGGGAGCTGTGGAGTCATTCATACTGTATGGGGAGCTGTGGAGTCATTCATACTGTGTGGAGAGCTGTGGAGTCAATCATACTGTATGGGGAGCTGTGGAGTCATTCATACTGTGTGGGGAGCTGTGGAGTCATTCATACTGTGTGGGGAGCTGTGGAGTCATTCATACTGTGTGGAGAGCTGTGGAGTCATTCATACTGTGTGGAGAGCTGTGGAGTCATTCATACTGTGTGGAGAGCTGTGGAGTCATTCATACTGTGTGGAGAGCTGTGGAGTCATTCATAATGTGTGGAGAGCTGTGGAGTCATTAATACTGTATGGGGAGCTGTGGAGTCATTCATGCTGTGTGGGGAGCTGTGGAGTCATTCATACTGTGTGGGGAGCTGTGGAGTCATTCATACTGTATTGGGAGCTGTGGAGTCATTCATACTGTATGGGGAGCTGTGGAGTCATTCATACTGTGTGGGGAGCTGTGGAGTCATTCATACTGTGTGGGGAGCTGTGGAGTCATTCATACTGTGTGGAGAGCTGTGGAGTCATTCATACTGTGTGGGGAGCTGTGGAGTCAATCATACTGTATGGGGAGCTGTGGAGTAATTCATACTGTGTGGAGAGCTGTGGAGTCATTCATACTGTGTGGAGAGCTGTGGAGTCATTCATGCTGTGTGGGGAGCTGTGGAGTCATTCATAATGTGTGGGGAGCTGTGGAGTCATTCATAATGTGTGGGGAGCTGTGGAGTCATTCATACTGTGTGGGGAGCTGTGGAGTCATTCATACTGTGTGGAGAGCTGTGGATTCATTCATGCTGTGTGGGGAGCTGTGGAGTCATTCATAATGTGTGGGAGCTGTGGAGTCATTCATAATGTGTGGGGAGCTGTGGAGTCATTCATACTGTGTGGGGAGCTGTGGAGTCATTCATACTGTGTGGGGAGCTGTGGAGTCAATCATACTGTATGGGGAGCTGTGGAGTAATTCATACTGTGTGGAGAGCTGTGGAGTCATTCATACTGTGTGGAGAGCTGTGGAGTCATTCATACTGTGTGGAGAGCTGTGGAGTCATTCATACTGTGTGGAGAGCTGTGGAGTCATTCATACTGTGTGGAGCTGTGGGGTAATTCATACTGTGTGGAGAGCTGTGGAGTCATTCATACTGTGTGGAGAGCTGTGGAGTCATTCATACTGTGTGGAGCTGTGGAGTCATTCATACTGTGTGGGGAGCTGTGGAGTCATTCATACTATGTGGGGAGCTGTGGAGTCATTCATACTGGGTGGAGAGCTGTGGAGTCAATCATACTGTATGGGGAGCTGTGGAGTCATTCATACTGTGTGGGGAGCTGTGGAGTCATTCATACTGTATGGGGAGCTGTGGAGTCATTCATACTGTGTGGAGAGCTGTGGAGTCAATCATACTGTATGGGGAGCTGTGGAGTCATTCATACTGTGTGGGGAGCTGTGGAGTCATTCATACTGTGTGGGGAGCTGTGGAGTCATTCATACTGTGTGGAGAGCTGTGGAGTCATTCATACTGTGTGGGGAGCTGTGGAGTCATTCATAATGTGTGGGGAGCTGTGGAGTCATTCATACTGTGTGGAGAGCTGTGGAGTCATTCATACTGTGTGGAGAGCTGTGGAGTCATTCATACGGTATGGGGAGCTGTGGAGTCATTCATACTGTGTGGGGAGCTGTGGAGTCATTCATACTGTGTGGAGAGCTGTGGAGTCATTCATACTGTGTGGGGAGCTGTGGAGTCAATCATACTGTATGGGGAGCTGTGGAGTAATTCATACTGTGTGGAGAGCTGTGGAGTCATTCATACTGTGTGGAGAGCTGTGGAGTCATTCATGCTGTGTGGGGAGCTGTGGAGTCATTCATAATGTGTGGGGAGCTGTGGAGTCATTCATACTGTGTGGGGAGCTGTGGAGTCATTCATAATGTGTGGGGAGCTGTGGAGTCATTCATACTGTGTGGAGAGCTGTGGAGTCATTCATACTGTGTGGAGAGCTGTGGAGTCATTCATACGGTATGGGGAGCTGTGGAGTCATTCATACTGTGTGGGGAGCTGTGGAGTCATTCATACTGTGTGGAGAGCTGTGGAGTCATTCATACTGTGTGGGGAGCTGTGGAGTCAATCATACTGTATGGGGAGCTGTGGAGTAATTCATACTGTGTGGAGAGCTGTGGAGTCATTCATACTGTGTGGAGAGCTGTGGAGTCATTCATGCTGTGTGGGGAGCTGTGGAGTCATTCATAATGTGTGGGGAGCTGTGGAGTCATTCATAATGTGTGGGGAGCTGTGGAGTCATTCATACTGTGTGGGGAGCTGTGGAGTCATTCATACTGTGTGGAGAGCTGTGGATTCATTCATGCTGTGTGGGGAGCTGTGGAGTCATTCATAATGTGTGGGGAGCTGTGGAGTCATTCATAATGTGTGGGGAGCTGTGGAGTCATTCATACTGTGTGGGGAGCTGTGGAGTCATTCATACTGTGTGGGGAGCTGTGGAGTCAATCATACTGTATGGGGAGCTGTGGAGTAATTCATACTGTGTGGAGAGCTGTGGAGTCATTCATACTGTGTGGAGAGCTGTGGAGTCATTCATACTGTGTGGAGAGCTGTGGAGTCATTCATACTGTGTGGAGAGCTGTGGAGTCATTCATACTGTGTGGAGCTGTGGGGTAATTCATACTGTGTGGAGAGCTGTGGAGTCATTCATACTGTGTGGAGAGCTGTGGAGTCATTCATACTGTGTGGAGCTGTGGAGTCATTCATACTGTGTGGGGAGCTGTGGAGTCATTCATACTATGTGGGGAGCTGTGGAGTCATTCATACTGGGTGGAGAGCTGTGGAGTCAATCATACTGTATGGGGAGCTGTGGAGTCATTCATACTGTGTGGGGAGCTGTGGAGTCATTCATACTGTATGGGGAGCTGTGGAGTCATTCATACTGTGTGGAGAGCTGTGGAGTCAATCATACTGTATGGGGAGCTGTGGAGTCATTCATACTGTGTGGGGAGCTGTGGAGTCATTCATACTGTGTGGGGAGCTGTGGAGTCATTCATACTGTGTGGAGAGCTGTGGAGTCATTCATACTGTGTGGGGAGCTGTGGAGTCATTCATACTGTGTGGGGAGCTGTGGAGTCATTCATACTGTGTGGAGAGCTGTGGAGTCATTCATACTGTATGGGGAGCTGTGGAGTCATTCATACTGTGTGGGGAGCTGTGGAGTCATTCATACTGTGTGGAGAGCTGTGGAGTCATTCATACTGTGTGGAGAGCTGTGGAGTCATTCATACTGTGTGGGGAGCTGTGGAGTCATTCATACTGTGTGGGGAGCTGTGGAGTCAATCATACTGTATGGGGAGCTGTGGAGTAATTCATACTGTGTGGAGAGCTGTGGAGTCATTCATACTGTGTGGAGAGCTGTGGAGTCATTCATGCTGTGTGGGGAGCTGTGGAGTCATTCATAATGTGTGGGGAGCTGTGGAGTCATTCATAATGTGTGGGGAGCTGTGGAGTCATTCATACTGTGTGGGGAGCTGTGGAGTCATTCATACTGTGTGGAGAGCTGTGGATTCATTCATGCTGTGTGGGGAGCTGTGGAGTCATTCATAATGTGTGGGGAGCTGTGGAGTCATTCATAATGTGTGGGGAGCTGTGGAGTCATTCATACTGTGTGGAGAGCTGTGGAGTCATTCATACTGTGTGGGGAGCTGTGGAGTCATTCATACTGTGTGGAGAGCTGTGGAGTCATTCATACTGTGTGGGGAGCTGTGGAGTCATTCATACTGTGTGGAGAGCTGTGGAGTCATTCATACTGTGTGGAGAGCTGTGGAGTCATTCATACGGTATGGGGAGCTGTGGAGTCATTCATACTGTGTGGGGAGCTGTGGAGTCATTCATACTGTGTGGAGAGCTGTGGAGTCATTCATACTGTATGGGGAGCTGTGGAGTCATTCATACTGTGTGGGGAGCTGTGGAGTCATTCATACTGTGTGGAGAGCTGTGGAGTCATTCATACTGTGTGGAGAGCTGTGGAGTCATTCATACTGTGTGGGGAGCTGTGGAGTCATTCATACTGTGTGGGGAGCTGTGGAGTCATTCATACTGTGTGGGGAGCTGTGGAGTCATTCATACTGTGTGGGGAGCTGTGGAGTCATTCATACTGTGTGGAGAGCTGTGGAGTCATTCATACTGTGTGGAGAGCTGTGGAGTCATTCATGCTGTGTGGGGAGCTGTGGAGTCATTCATAATGTGTGGAGAGCTGTGGAGTCATTCATACTGTGTGGAGAGCTGTGGAGTCATTCATACTGTGTGGGGAGCTGTGGAGTCATTCATACTGTGTGGGGAGCTGTGGAGTCATTCATACTGTGTGGAGAGCTGTGGAGTCATTCATACTGTATGGGGAGCTGTGGAGTCATTCATACTGTGTGGAGAGCTGTGGAGTCATTTATACTGTGTGGAGAGCTGTGGAGTCATTCATGCTGTGTGGGGAGCTGTGGAGTCATTCATAATGTGTGGAGAGCTGTGGAGTCATTCATACTGTGTGGAGAGCTGTGGAGTCATTCATACTCTGTGGGAAGCTGTGGAGTCATTCATACTGTGTGGGGAGCTGTGGAGTCATTCATACTGTGTGGAGAGCTGTGGAGTCATTCATACTGTATGGGGAGCTGTGGAGTCATTCATTCTGTGTGGGGAGCTGTGGAGTCAATCATACTCTATGGGGAGCTGTGGAGTAATTCATACTGTGTGGGGAGCTGTGGAGTCATTCATACTGTGTGGAGAGCTGTGGAGTCATTCATACTGTGTGGGGAGCTGTGGAGTCATTCATACTGTGTGGGGAGCTGTGGAGTCATTCATACTGTGTGGAGAGCTGTGGAGTCATTCATACTGTGTGGAGAGCTGTGGAGTCATTCATACTGTGTGGAGAGCTGTGGAGTCATTCATACTGTGTGGAGAGCTGTGGAGTCATTCATACTGTGTGGAGCTGTGGGGTAATTCATACTGTGTGGAGAGCTGTGGAGTCATTCATACTGTGTGGAGAGCTGTGGAGTCATTCATACTGTGTGGAGCTGTGGAGTCATTCATACTGTGTGGGGAGCTGTGGAGTCATTCATACTGTGTGGAGAGCTGTGGAGTCAATCATACTGTATGGGGAACTGTGGAGTCATTCATACTGTGTGGGGAGCTGTGGAGTCATTCATACTGTGTGGAGAGCTGTGGAGTCAATCATACTGTATGGGGAGCTGTGGAGTCATTCATACTGTGTGGGGAGCTGTGGAGTCATTCATACTATGTGGGGAGCTGTGGAGTCATTCATACTGGGTGGAGAGCTGTGGAGTCAATCATACTGTATGGGGAGCTGTGGAGTCATTCATACTGTGTGGGGAGCTGTGGAGTCATTCATACTGTATGGGGAGCTGTGGAGTCATTCATACTGTGTGGAGAGCTGTGGAGTCAATCATACTGTATGGGGAGCTGTGGAGTCATTCATACTGTGTGGGGAGCTGTGGAGTCATTCATACTGTGTGGGGAGCTGTGGAGTCATTCATACTGTGTGGAGAGCTGTGGAGTCATTCATACTGTGTGGAGAGCTGTGGAGTCATTCATACTGTGTGGAGAGCTGTGGAGTCATTCATACTGTGTGGAGAGCTGTGGAGTCATTCATAATGTGTGGAGAGCTGTGGAGTCATTAATACTGTATGGGGAGCTGTGGAGTCATTCATGCTGTGTGGGGAGCTGTGGAGTCATTCATACTGTGTGGGGAGCTGTTTAGTCATTCATACTGTATTGGGAGCTGTGGAGTCATTCATACTGTATGGGGAGCTGTGGAGTCATTCATACTGTGTGGGGAGCTGTGGAGTCATTCATACTGTGTGGGGAGCTGTGGAGTCATTCATACTGTGTGGAGAGCTGTGGAGTCATTCATACTGTGTGGGGAGCTGTGGAGTCAATCATACTGTATGGGGAGCTGTGGAGTAATTCATACTGTGTGGAGAGCTGTGGAGTCATTCATACTGTGTGGAGAGCTGTGGAGTCATTCATGCTGTGTGGGGAGCTGTGGAGTCATTCATAATGTGTGGGGAGCTGTGGAGTCATTCATAATGTGTGGGGAGCTGTGGAGTCATTCATACTGTGTGGGGAGCTGTGGAGTCATTCATACTGTGTGGAGAGCTGTGGATTCATTCATGCTGTGTGGGGAGCTGTGGAGTCATTCATAATGTGTGGGGAGCTGTGGAGTCATTCATAATGTGTGGGGAGCTGTGGAGTCATTCATACTGTGTGGGGAGCTGTGGAGTCATTCATACTGTGTGGGGAGCTGTGGAGTCAATCATACTGTATGGGGAGCTGTGGAGTAATTCATACTGTGTGGAGAGCTGTGGAGTCATTCATACTGTGTGGAGAGCTGTGGAGTCATTCATACTGTGTGGAGAGCTGTGGAGTCATTCATACTGTGTGGAGAGCTGTGGAGTCATTCATACTGTGTGGAGCTGTGGGGTAATTCATACTGTGTGGAGAGCTGTGGAGTCATTCATACTGTGTGGAGAGCTGTGGAGTCATTCATACTGTGTGGAGCTGTGGAGTCATTCATACTGTGTGGGGAGCTGTGGAGTCATTCATACTATGTGGGGAGCTGTGGAGTCATTCATACTGGGTGGAGAGCTGTGGAGTCAATCATACTGTATGGGGAGCTGTGGAGTCATTCATACTGTGTGGGGAGCTGTGGAGTCATTCATACTGTATGGGGAGCTGTGGAGTCATTCATACTGTGTGGAGAGCTGTGGAGTCAATCATACTGTATGGGGAGCTGTGGAGTCATTCATACTGTGTGGGGAGCTGTGGAGTCATTCATACTGTGTGGGGAGCTGTGGAGTCATTCATACTGTGTGGAGAGCTGTGGAGTCATTCATACTGTGTGGGGAGCTGTGGAGTCATTCATACTGTGTGGGGAGCTGTGGAGTCATTCATACTGTGTGGAGAGCTGTGGAGTCATTCATACTGTATGGGGAGCTGTGGAGTCATTCATACTGTGTGGGGAGCTGTGGAGTCATTCATACTGTGTGGAGAGCTGTGGAGTCATTCATACTGTGTGGAGAGCTGTGGAGTCATTCATACTGTGTGGGGAGCTGTGGAGTCATTCATACTGTGTGGGGAGCTGTGGAGTCAATCATACTGTATGGGGAGCTGTGGAGTAATTCATACTGTGTGGAGAGCTGTGGAGTCATTCATACTGTGTGGAGAGCTGTGGAGTCATTCATGCTGTGTGGGGAGCTGTGGAGTCATTCATAATGTGTGGGGAGCTGTGGAGTCATTCATAATGTGTGGGGAGCTGTGGAGTCATTCATACTGTGTTGGGAGCTGTGGAGTCATTCATACTGTGTGGAGAGCTGTGGATTCATTCATGCTGTGTGGGGAGCTGTGGAGTCATTCATAATGTGTGGGGAGCTGTGGAGTCATTCATAATGTGTGGGGAGCTGTGGAGTCATTCATACTGTGTGGAGAGCTGTGGAGTCATTCATACTGTGTGGGGAGCTGTGGAGTCATTCATACTGTGTGGAGAGCTGTGGAGTCATTCATACTGTGTGGGGAGCTGTGGAGTCATTCATACTGTGTGGAGAGCTGTGGAGTCATTCATACTGTGTGGAGAGCTGTGGAGTCATTCATACGGTATGGGGAGCTGTGGAGTCATTCATACTGTGTGGGGAGCTGTGGAGTCATTCATACTGTGTGGAGAGCTGTGGAGTCATTCATACTGTATGGGGAGCTGTGGAGTCATTCATACTGTGTGGGGAGCTGTGGAGTCATTCATACTGTGTGGAGAGCTGTGGAGTCATTCATACTGTGTGGAGAGCTGTGGAGTCATTCATACTGTGTGGGGAGCTGTGGAGTCATTCATACTGTGTGGGGAGCTGTGGAGTCATTCATACTGTGTGGGGAGCTGTGGAGTCATTCATACTGTGTGGGGAGCTGTGGAGTCATTCATACTGTGTGGAGAGCTGTGGAGTCATTCATACTGTGTGGAGAGCTGTGGAGTCATTCATGCTGTGTGGGGAGCTGTGGAGTCATTCATAATGTGTGGAGAGCTGTGGAGTCATTCATACTGTGTGGAGAGCTGTGGAGTCATTCATACTGTGTGGGGAGCTGTGGAGTCATTCATACTGTGTGGGGAGCTGTGGAGTCATTCATACTGTGTGGAGAGCTGTGGAGTCATTCATACTGTATGGGGAGCTGTGGAGTCATTCATTCTGTGTGGGGAGCTGTGGAGTCAATCATACTCTATGGGGAGCTGTGGAGTAATTCATACTGTGTGGGGAGCTGTGGAGTCATTCATACTGTGTGGAGAGCTGTGGAGTCATTCATACTGTGTGGGGAGCTGTGGAGTCATTCATACTGTGTGGGGAGCTGTGGAGTCATTCATACTGTGTGGAGAGCTGTGGAGTCATTCATACTGTGTGGAGAGCTGTGGAGTCATTCATACTGTGTGGAGAGCTGTGGAGTCATTCATACTGTGTGGAGAGCTGTGGAGTCATTCATACTGTGTGGAGAGCTGTGGAGTCATTCATACTGTGTGGAGCTGTGGGGTAATTCATACTGTGTGGAGAGCTGTGGAGTCATTCATACTGTGTGGAGAGCTGTGGAGTCATTCATACTGTGTGGAGAGCTGTGGAGTCATTCATACTGTGTGGGGAGCTGTGGAGTCATTCATACTGTGTGGAGAGCTGTGGAGTCATTCATACTGTGTGGAGCTGTGGAGTCATTCATACTGTGTGGGGAGCTGTGGAGTCATTCATACTGTGTGGAGAGCTGTGGAGTCAATCATACTGTATGGGGAGCTGTGGAGTCATTCATACTGTGTGGGGAGCTGTGGAGTCATTCATACTGTGTGGAGAGCTGTGGAGTCATTCATACTGTGTGGAGCTGTGGGGTAATTCATACTGTGTGGGGAGCTGTGGAGTCATTCATACTGTGTGGAGAGCTGTGGAGTCATTCATACTGTGTGGGGAGCTGTGGAGTCATTCATACTGTGTGGGGAGCTGTGGAGTCATTCATACTGTGTGGGGAGCTGTGGAGTCATTCATACTGTGTGGAGAGCTGTGGAGTCATTCATACTGTGTGGAGAGCTGTGGAGTCATTCATGCTGTGTGGAGAGCTGTGGAGTCATTCATACTGTGTGGGGAGCTGTGGAGTCATTCATACTGTGTGGGGAGCTGTGGAGTCATTCATACTGTGTGGAGAGCTGTGGAGTCATTCATACTGTGTGGTAATTCATACTGTGTGGAGAGCTGTGGAGTCATTCATACTGTGTGGAGATCTGTGGAGTCATTCATACTGTGTGGAGAGCTGTGGAGTCATTCATACTGTGTGGGGAGCTGTGGAGTCATTCATACTGTGTGGAGAGCTGTGGAGTCATTCATACTGTGTGGGGAGCTGTGGAGTCATTCATACTGTGTGGAGAGCTGTGGAGTCATTCATACTGTGTGGAGAGCTGTGGAGTCATTAATACTGTATGGGGAGCTGTGGAGTCATTCATGCTGTGTGGGGAGCTGTGGAGTCATTCATACTGTGTGGGGAGCTGTGGAGTCATTCATACTGTATTGGGAGCTGTGGAGTCATTCATACTGTATGGGGAGCTGTGGAGTCATTCATACTGTGTGGGGAGCTGTGGAGTCATTCATACTGTGTGGGGAGCTGTGGAGTCATTCATACTGTGTGGAGAGCTGTGGAGTCATTCATACTGTGTGGGGAGCTGTGGAGTCATTCATACTGTGTGGGGAGCTGTGGAGTCATTCATACTGTGTGGAGAGCTGTGGAGTCATTCCTACTGTGTGGGGAGCTGTGGAGTCATTCATACTGTGTGGGGAGCTGTGGAGTCATTCATACTGTGTGGAGAGCTGTGGAGTCATTCATACTGTATGGGGAGCTGTGGAGTCATTCATACTGTGTGGGGAGCTGTGGAGTCATTCATACTGTGTGGAGAGCTGTGGAGTCAATCATACTGTATGGGGAGCTGTGGAGTCATTCATACTGTGTGGGGAGCTGTGGAGTCATTCATACTGTGTGGAGAGCTGTGGAGTCATTCATACTGTGTGGGGAGCTGTGGAGTCATTCATACTGTGTGGGGAGCTGTGGAGTCAATCATACTGTATGGGGAGCTGTGGAGTAATTCATACTGTGTGGAGAGCTGTGGAGTCATTCATACTGTGTGGAGAGCTGTGGAGTCATTCATGCTGTGTGGGGAGCTGTGGAGTCATTCATAATGTGTGGGGAGCTGTGGAGTCATTCATAATGTGTGGGGAGCTGTGGAGTCATTCATACTGTGTGGGGAGCTGTGGAGTCATTCATACTGTGTGGAGAGCTGTGGAGTCATTCATGCTGTGTGGGGAGCTGTGGAGTCATTCATAATGTGTGGGGAGCTGTGGAGTCATTCATAATGTGTGGGGAGCTGTGGAGTCATTCATACTGTGTGGAGAGCTGTGGAGTCATTCATACTGTGTGGGGAGCTGTGGAGTCATTCATACTGTGTGGAGAGCTGTGGAGTCATTCATACTGTGTGGGGAGCTGTGGAGTCATTCATACTGTGTGGAGAGCTGTGGAGTCATTCATACTGTGTGGAGAGCTGTGGAGTCATTCATACTGTATGGGGAGCTGTGGAGTCATTCATACTGTGTGGGGAGCTGTGGAGTCATTCATACTGTGTGGAGAGCTGTGGAGTCATTCATACTGTGTGGGGAGCTGTGGAGTCATTCATACTGTGTGGGGAGCTGTGGAGTCATTCATACTGTGTGGAGAGCTGTGGAGTCATTCATACTGTGTGGAGAGCTGTGGAGTCATTCATACTGTGTGGGGAGCTGTGGAGTCATTCATACTGTGTGGGGAGCTGTGGAGTCATTCATACTGTGTGGAGAGCTGTGGAGTCATTCATACTGTGTGGAGAGCTGTGGAGTCATTCATGCTGTGTGGAGAGCTGTGGAGTCATTCATACTGTGTGGGGAGCTGTGGAGTCATTCATACTGTGTGGGGAGCTGTGGAGTCATTCATACTGTGTGGGGAGCTGTGGAGTCATTCATACTGTGTGGAGAGCTGTGGAGTCATTCATACTGTGTGGAGAGCTGTGGAGTCATTCATGCTGTGTGGGGAGCTGTGGAGTCATTCATAATGTGTGGAGAGCTGTGGAGTCATTCATACTGTGTGGAGAGCTGTGGAGTCATTCATACTGTGTGGGGAGCTGTGGAGTCATTCATACTGTGTGGGGAGCTGTGGAGTCATTCATACTGTGTGGAGAGCTGTGGAGTCATTCATACTGTATGGGGAGCTGTGGAGTCATTCATTCTGTGTGGGGAGCTGTGGAGTCAATCATACTCTATGGGGAGCTGTGGAGTAATTCATACTGTGTGGGGAGCTGTGGAGTCATTCATACTGTGTGGAGAGCTGTGGAGTCATTCATACTGTGTGGGGAGCTGTGGAGTCATTCATACTGTGTGGGGAGCTGTGGAGTCATTCATACTGTGTGGAGAGCTGTGGAGTCATTCATACTGTGTGGAGAGCTGTGGAGTCATTCATACTGTGTGGAGAGCTGTGGAGTCATTCATACTGTGTGGAGAGCTGTGGAGTCATTCATACTGTGTGGAGAGCTGTGGAGTCATTCATACTGTGTGGAGCTGTGGGGTAATTCATACTGTGTGGAGAGCTGTGGAGTCATTCATACTGTGTGGAGAGCTGTGGAGTCATTCATACTGTGTGGAGAGCTGTGGAGTCATTCATACTGTGTGGGGAGCTGTGGAGTCATTCATACTGTGTGGAGAGCTGTGGAGTCATTCATACTGTGTGGAGCTGTGGAGTCATTCATACTGTGTGGGGAGCTGTGGAGTCATTCATACTGTGTGGAGAGCTGTGGAGTCAATCATACTGTATGGGGAGCTGTGGAGTCATTCATACTGTGTGGGGAGCTGTGGAGTCATTCATACTGTGTGGAGAGCTGTGGAGTCATTCATACTGTGTGGAGCTGTGGGGTAATTCATACTGTGTGGGGAGCTGTGGAGTCATTCATACTGTGTGGAGAGCTGTGGAGTCATTCATACTGTGTGGGGAGCTGTGGAGTCATTCATACTGTGTGGGGAGCTGTGGAGTCATTCATACTGTGTGGGGAGCTGTGGAGTCATTCATACTGTGTGGAGAGCTGTGGAGTCATTCATACTGTGTGGAGAGCTGTGGAGTCATTCATGCTGTGTGGAGAGCTGTGGAGTCATTCATACTGTGTGGGGAGCTGTGGAGTCATTCATACTGTGTGGGGAGCTGTGGAGTCATTCATACTGTGTGGAGAGCTGTGGAGTCATTCATACTGTGTGGTAATTCATACTGTGTGGAGAGCTGTGGAGTCATTCATACTGTGTGGAGATCTGTGGAGTCATTCATACTGTGTGGAGAGCTGTGGAGTCATTCATACTGTGTGGGGAGCTGTGGAGTCATTCATACTGTGTGGAGAGCTGTGGAGTCATTCATACTGTGTGGGGAGCTGTGGAGTCATTCATACTGTGTGGAGAGCTGTGGAGTCATTCATACTGTGTGGAGAGCTGTGGAGTCATTAATACTGTATGGGGAGCTGTGGAGTCATTCATGCTGTGTGGGGAGCTGTGGAGTCATTCATACTGTATTGGGAGCTGTGGAGTCATTCATACTGTATGGGGAGCTGTGGAGTCATTCATACTGTGTGGGGAGCTGTGGAGTCATTCATACTGTGTGGGGAGCTGTGGAGTCATTCATACTGTGTGGAGAGCTGTGGAGTCATTCATACTGTGTGGGGAGCTGTGGAGTCATTCATACTGTGTGGGGAGCTGTGGAGTCATTCATACTGTGTGGAGAGCTGTGGAGTCATTCCTACTGTGTGGGGAGCTGTGGAGTCATTCATACTGTGTGGGGAGCTGTGGAGTCATTCATACTGTGTGGAGAGCTGTGGAGTCATTCATACTGTATGGGGAGCTGTGGAGTCATTCATACTGTGTGGGGAGCTGTGGAGTCATTCATACTGTGTGGAGAGCTGTGGAGTCAATCATACTGTATGGGGAGCTGTGGAGTCATTCATACTGTGTGGGGAGCTGTGGAGTCATTCATACTGTGTGGAGAGCTGTGGAGTCATTCATACTGTGTGGGGAGCTGTGGAGTCATTCATACTGTGTGGGGAGCTGTGGAGTCAATCATACTGTATGGGGAGCTGTGGAGTAATTCATACTGTGTGGAGAGCTGTGGAGTCATTCATACTGTGTGGAGAGCTGTGGAGTCATTCATGCTGTGTGGGGAGCTGTGGAGTCATTCATAATGTGTGGGGAGCTGTGGAGTCATTCATAATGTGTGGGGAGCTGTGGAGTCATTCATACTGTGTGGGGAGCTGTGGAGTCATTCATACTGTGTGGAGAGCTGTGGAGTCATTCATGCTGTGTGGGGAGCTGTGGAGTCATTCATAATGTGTGGGGAGCTGTGGAGTCATTCATAATGTGTGGGGAGCTGTGGAGTCATTCATACTGTGTGGAGAGCTGTGGAGTCATTCATACTGTGTGGGGAGCTGTGGAGTCATTCATACTGTGTGGAGAGCTGTGGAGTCATTCATACTGTGTGGGGAGCTGTGGAGTCATTCATACTGTGTGGAGAGCTGTGGAGTCATTCATACTGTGTGGAGAGCTGTGGAGTCATTCATACTGTATGGGGAGCTGTGGAGTCATTCATACTGTGTGGGGAGCTGTGGAGTCATTCATACTGTGTGGAGAGCTGTGGAGTCATTCATACTGTGTGGGGAGCTGTGGAGTCATTCATACTGTGTGGGGAGCTGTGGAGTCATTCATACTGTGTGGAGAGCTGTGGAGTCATTCATACTGTGTGGGGAGCTGTGGAGTCATTCATACTGTGTGGGGAGCTGTGGAGTCATTCATACTGTGTGGGGAGCTGTGGAGTCATTCATACTGTGTGGGGAGCTGTGGAGTCATTCATACTGTGTGGAGAGCTGTGGAGTCATTCATACTGTGTGGAGAGCTGTGGAGTCATTCATACTGTGTGGAGAGCTGTGGAGTCATTCATACTGTGTGGAGAGCTGTGGAGTCATTCATACTGTGTGGAGAGCTGTGGAGTCATTCATACTGTGTGGAGCTGTGGGGTAATTCATACTGTGTGGAGAGCTGTGGAGTCATTCATACTGTGTGGAGAGCTGTGGAGTCATTCATACTGTGTGGAGAGCTGTGGAGTCATTCATACTGTATGGGGAGCTGTGGAGTCAATCATACTGTATGGGGAGCTGTGGAGTAATTCATACTGTGTGGAGAGCTGTGGAGTCATTCATACTGTGTGGAGAGCTGTGGAGTCATTCATGCTGTGTGGGGAGCTGTGGAGTCATTCATAATGTGTGGGGAGCTGTGGAGTCATTCATAATGTGTGGGGAGCTGTGGAGTCATTCATACTGTGTGGGGAGCTGTGGAGTCATTCATACTGTGTGGAGAGCTGTGGAGTCATTCATGCTGTGTGGGGAGCTGTGGAGTCATTCATAATGTGTGGGGAGCTGTGGAGTCATTCATAATGTGTGGGGAGCTGTGGAGTCATTCATACTGTGTGGAGAGCTGTGGAGTCATTCATACTGTGTGGGGAGCTGTGGAGTCATTCATACTGTGTGGAGAGCTGTGGAGTCATTCATACTGTGTGGGGAGCTGTGGAGTCATTCATACTGTGTGGAGAGCTGTGGAGTCATTCATACTGTGTGGGGAGCTGTGGAGTCATTCATACTGTGTGGGGAGCTGTGGAGTCATTCATACTGTATGGGGAGCTGTGGAGTCATTCATACTGTGTGGAGAGCTGTGGAGTCATTCATACTGTATGGGGAGCTGTGGAGTCATTCATACTGTGTGGGGAGCTGTGGAGTCATTCATACTGTGTGGAGAGCTGTGGAGTCATTCATACTGTATGGGGAGCTGTGGAGTCATTCATACTGTGTGGGGAGCTGTGGAGTCATTCATACTGTGTGGAGAGCTGTGGAGTCATTCATACTGTGTGGAGAGCTGTGGAGTCATTCATACTGTATGGGGAGCTGTGGAGTCATTCATACTGTATGGGGAGCTGTGGAGTCATTCATACTGTGTGGAGAGCTGTGGAGTCATTCATACTGTGTGGAGAGCTGTGGAGTCATTCATACTGTGTGGGGAGCTGTGGAGTCATTCATACTGTGTGGGGAGCTGTGGAGTCATTCATACTGTGTGGGGAGCTGTGGAGTCATTCATACTGTGTGGGGAGCTGTGGAGTCATTCATACTGACTACAGCTGACTACTGTAACTCTCTATTAATTGGTCTCCCCCTAACTAGACTCTCCCCTCTACAGTCCATCCTTAATGCAGCAGCCAGGGTCACCTATCTGGCTAACCGCTACTCGGACGCCTCTGCGCTGTGCCAGTCATTGCACTGGCTGCCCATATATCACAGGATCCAATTCAAACTGCTTGTTCTCACCCACAAAGCTCTCCACAGTGCAGCACCCTCCTACATCTCCACCCTCCTCTCTGTCTATCATCCCACCCGTTCTCTACGCTCTGCAAATGACTTTCGACTAACATCCACACTAATTCGAACCTCCCACTCCCGAATCCAAGACTTCTTCCGAGCTGCACCAAACCTCTGGAACGCTCTACCCCAAGAAGTTAGGACAAATCACAACTTACTCAGCTTCAGACGCTCCCTAAAAACGCATCTTTTTAGGGCGGCCTATCACACTCCCTAGCCAAACTAATTTCACATAATCCCTCTACAACTTCTCAGAACATAACCCCACGTCAAACTCCTTGGCACCCAAATGCATCTCAAGGCTCTTGCCAACTGGTCCAGGAAGCCATCATCTATCCCCCATGAGCTGGCTGGATTGTCATTTTAAATAAACACTTGTACCTTGCCCCTCCCCCCATCTCATTGTAGATTGTAAGCTCTCACGAGCAGGGTTGCCATTTTTCCTTTTAAATATTGTAGCCTCTATAATTGTTACTTGTTTATATATGTTTATGTATATGATATGTATATGTTCCTCCTGAATTGTAAAGCGCTGCGGAATATGTTGGCGCTATAGAAATAAAGATTATTATTATTATTATTATTACTGTGTGGAGAGCTGTGGAGTCATTCATACTGTGTGGAGAGCTGTGGAGTCATTCATACTGTGTGGAGAGCTGTGGAGTCATTCATGCTGTGTTGGGAGCTGTGGAGTCATTCATAATGTGTGGAGAGCTGTGGAGTCATTCATACTGTGTGGAGAGCTGTGGAGTCATTCATACTGTGTGGGGAGCTGTGGAGTCATTCATACTGTGTGGGGAGCTGTGGAGTCATTCATACTGTGTGGAGAGCTGTGGAGTCATTCATACTGTATGGGGAGCTGTGGAGTCATTCATTCTGTGTGGGGAGCTGTGGAGTCAATCATACTCTATGGGGAGCTGTGGAGTAATTCATACTGTGTGGGGAGCTGTGGAGTCATTCATACTGTGTGGAGAGCTGTGGAGTCATTCATACTGTGTGGGGAGCTGTGGAGTCATTCATACTGTGTGGGGAGCTGTGGAGTCATTCATACTGTGTGGAGAGCTGTGGAGTCATTCATACTGTGTGGAGAGCTGTGGAGTCATTCATACTGTGTGGAGAGCTGTGGAGTCATTCATACTGTGTGGAGAGCTGTGGAGTCATTCATACTGTGTGGAGCTGTGGGGTAATTCATACTGTGTGGAGAGCTGTGGAGTCATTCATACTGTGTGGAGAGCTGTGGAGTCATTCATACTGTGTGGAGAGCTGTGGAGTCATTCATACTGTGTGGGGAGCTGTGGAGTCATTCATACTGTATGGGGAGCTGTGGAGTCATTCATACTGTGTGGAGAGCTGTGGAGTCATTCATACTGTGTGGGGAGCTGTGGAGTCATTCATACTGTGTGGAGAGCTGTGGAGTCATTCATACTGTATGGGGAGCTGTGGAGTCATTCATACTGTGTGGAGAGCTGTGGAGTCATTCATACTGTGTGGAGAGCTGTGGAGTCATTCATACTGTGTGGGGAGCTGTGGAGTCATTCATACTGTGTGGGGAGCTGTGGAGTCATTCATACTGTGTGGAGAGCTGTGGAGTCATTCATACTGTGTGGAGCTGTGGAGTCATTCATACTGTGTGGGGAGCTGTGGAGTCATTCATACTGTGTGGAGAGCTGTGGAGTCAATCATACTGTATGGGGAGCTGTGGAGTCATTCATACTGTGTGGGGAGCTGTGGAGTCATTCATACTGTGTGGAGAGCTGTGGAGTCATTCATACTGTGTGGAGCTGTGGGGTAATTCATACTGTGTGGGGAGCTGTGGAGTCATTCATACTGTGTGGAGAGCTGTGGAGTCATTCATACTGTGTGGGGAGCTGTGGAGTCATTCATACTGTGTGGGGAGCTGTGGAGTCATTCATACTGTGTGGGGAGCTGTGGAGTCATTCATACTGTGTGGAGAGCTGTGGAGTCATTCATACTGTGTGGGGAGCTGTGGAGTCATTCATACTGTGTGGGGAGCTGTGGAGTCATTCATACTGTGTGGAGAGCTGTGGAGTCATTCATACTGTGTGGAGAGCTGTGGAGTCATTCATACTGTGTGGAGAGCTGTGGAGTCATTCATACTGTGTGGAGAGCTGTGGAGTCATTCATACTGTGTGGAGAGCTGTGGAGTCATTCATACTGTGTGGAGAGCTGTGGAGTCATTCATACTGTGTGGAGAGCTGTGGAGTCATTCATACTGTGTGGGGAGCTGTGGAGTAATTCATACTGTGTGGAGAGCTGTGGAGTCATTCATACTGTGTGGAGAGCTGTGGAGTCATTCATACTGTGTGGAGAGCTGTGGAGTCATTCATACTGTGTGGAGAGCTGTGGAGTCATTCATACTGTGTGGAGCTGTGGAGTCATTCATACTGTGTAGGGAGCTGTGGAGTCATTCATACTGTGTGGAGAGCTGTGGAGTCAATCATACTGTATGGGGAGCTGTGGAGTCATTCATACTGTGTGGGGAGCTGTGGAGTCATTCATACTGTGTGGAGAGCTGTGGAGTCATTCATACTGTGTGGAGCTGTGGGGTAATTCATACTGTGTGGGGAGCTGTGGAGTCATTCATACTGTGTGGAGAGCTGTGGAGTCATTCATACTGTGTGGGGAGCTGTGGAGTCATTCATACTGTGTGGGGAGCTGTGGAGTCATTCATACTGTGTGGAGAGCTGTGGAGTCATTCATACTGTGTGGAGAGCTGTGGAGTCATTCATACTGTGTGGAGAGCTGTGGAGTCATTCATACTGTGTGCGGAGCTGTGGAGTCATTCATACTGTGTGGGGAGCTGTGGAGTCATTCATACTGTGTGGAGAGCTGTGGAGTCATTCATACTGTGTGGAGAGCTGTGGAGTCATTCATACTGTGTGGAGAGCTGTGGAGTCAATCATACTGTGTGGGGAGCTGTGGAGTCATTCATACTGTGTGGGGAGCTGTGGAGTCATTCATACTGTGTGGGGAGCTGTGGAGTCATTCATACTGTGTGGGGAGCTGTGGAGTCATTCATACTGTGTGGAGCTGTGGAGTCATTCATACTGTGTGGGGAGCTGTGGAGTCATTCATACTGTGTGGAGAGCTGTGGAGTCATTCATGCTGTGTGGGGAGCTGTGGAGTCATTCATACTGTGTGCGGAGCTGTGGAGTCATTCATACTGTGTGGGGAGCTGTGGAGTCATTCATACTGTGTGGAGCTGTGGAGTCATTCATACTGTGTGGGGAGCTGTGGAGTCATTCATACTGTGTGGAGAGCTGTGGAGTCATTCATACTGTATGGGGAGCTGTGGAGTCATTCATACTGTGTGGGGAGCTGTGGAGTCATTCATACTGTGTGGAGAGCTGTGGAGTCATTCATACTGTGTGGAGAGCTGTGGAGTCATTCATACTGTGTGGAGAGCTGTGGAGTCATTCATACTGTGTGGAGAGCTGTGGAGTCATTCATACTGTGTGGAGAGCTGTGGGGTAATTCATACTGCATGCTGTTTCGGGTGTATCATTCTGTGTGGGGAGCTGTGAAGTCCATCCTGAAACTTATGGGGGGCTGTGGGGTCTATTATGTTGTTTGTGGGGAGCTGTGGACTCCATAATCTCTATGGGGGGGTTGGGCAGTTAATTCAACCAATTGGTTCGGCCCCCCAAAAGAGTCACAGTCCATCACGTGGCCCTTTGGGAAAATTAATTGCCTTCCCCTGCTTTAGAGGATGCTTTTGAACGTTTGTTTTTTTATTCATGTATCAGTTTATTTTGGGACTCCACATATGGGGGCAGTGAACCTTTGGCTGCAAAATGAGTTAACTGAGTTAACTTAGGATCTGTCAGTGAGCGCATTCTGATGGTCCATTGGGATAGTTAGGAACTCTTTTTTTTTTCTAATTATTTTTGGCTCCTCTCAACTGATTTATGACCTCAGACCCCATCAAAGATGAATTTGCAAGGAAACAAAGTCTGTAAAAGTTATACCGTGCAAAAAAAATTATTACACCGAATCGCAAAATTATTTTTAGCTCAAAATACATTAATTTAAATTAAAAAAAAAATATTAGTGAAATTGCCAATAACATCGTCAGTCTTTAAATTAATCAAGAGTCTTGAGCAGATCAGTTCATTAAACATAGAAATTATAAGGAAAAAAAAAATCTTTGTCTAGACCTTTATTAAAATTCAGATATTCTCCTCCGGGGTCAGCGAGGACTAAACCAGATATATTGATGGAACCGAAGACGGGAATATTATTTTATTAGACTTCCGATGGTTTGAAAAGTAGACTCTTCGGGAATGGAGATAATATTATCATGATTTCACTCGTCATTCAATAAGTTCTGCGGGGGCGGGCATAGGGCGTTCATAACGTGACAATTTGCATATTTGGTAAGCCCCTTCTTCTCTTCCTGGACCCCACCACAGCCTTATGACTTGCCTTTATTGTATATACACCCTTTCTTTCTCTTCTGTGATAGGAACTAGTTTATTTTTCATATGCTCCGCTTCTCCGTTTTGATCACACCCCCGAGGAACTCTCAAGCTCCTCCTCCATCAGAATCTATAGTTCTGTGCTTAAATTTAAGAGCAATGCTTGGGAAAATCAAGGAGCAAACGAAAAAAAATGTCATCACACTTCTCCATACTTGCTTAACGAGTGAGGTCCTTACTTTTAAGGACCACTGGCCACACTGGACCGTAGTCCTCAGGGTGTTTTTCTTGTACGATGTTACAAGGCTCCTCATAGTCTGATCCGAGCAGCCGGACGTCTCCAGCGATGAGTAATCGTCAATTAGTCTAATAGCCGATCTCGCCAGGTTCCAACAATGAAGACATTTCAGGACACAGAAACCAGAAGATGGGGAAATCTCAAGATTTTACAAAAATAATTAATGAGATTTTATGAAATCGATGCCTGTATTAGTAATTTTTCAGTTTTTATTGCTATTTTTCAGTGTTTTTTTTATATTGTGTAATTTTAAAGGGATAATATCCTATTAATTATTACTATTTAACCAAAATTTGCTTTTCTCCTTACAGTGACCCCCAGGTATACAAAATATTTAACTGACCTATTGCTATGGGCACTTAACAAGCACTGGCCACCAGGGACTATGTAGCAAGGCTAACATTGACAGATTGACATCACTCATAGAAAATACGAATAGTTATATTGGAGTGGAAACTAAATGTGAAAATAGCCACAACAGACTAATTGGTAAATATATCACTGACCACCAGGGACAATGCACTAGCTGTCCATGGTTTGAGGACCAAACCTCATAGGTTGTGCTGCTCAGCAGAAAATGTGGCTCACTTTTAGTGTTTCTGCCCTCCATACTACATGTCCATGGTTTGAGGACCAACCCTCATTAATTCTGCTGCTCAGGACAAAACGTGGCTCACTATTAGTGTTTATGCCCTCCATACTAGATGTCCATGGTTTGAGGACCAATCCTTATAGATTATGGTGCTCAGTAGAAAATGTGGTTAACTATTTGTGTTTCTGCCCTCCATACTAGATGTCCATGGTTTCAGGACGAAACCATCACAGGTTGTGCTGCTCAGTAGAAAACGTGGCTCACTTTAAGTGTTTCTGCCCTCCATACTACATGTCCATGGTTTGAGGACCAACCCTCATTAGTTCTGCTGCTCAGGACAAAACGTGGCTCACTATTAGTGTTTATGGCCTCCATACTAGATGTCCATGGTTTGAAGACCAACCCTCATAGCTTCTACAGCTCAGGAGAAAAAAAAGCTCACTATTCGTGTTTCTGCTCTCTATACTAGTTGTCCATGGTTTGAGGACCAAACCTCATAGATTCTGTAGCTTAGGAGAAAACGTGGCTCACTATTAATGTTTCTGCCCTTCATACTAGATGTCCATGGTTTGAGCGCCAAACCTCATAGGTTCTGCTGCTCAGGACAAAACGTGTCTCACTATTAGTGTTTCTGCCCTCTATACTAGATGTCTATGGTTTGAGGACCAATCCTTATCGATTCTGCTGCTCAGTAGAAAATGTAGCTAACTATTAGTGTTTCTGTCCTCCATGCTAGGTGTCCATGGTTTGAGGACCAACTCTCATAGGTTCTGCAGCTCAGGAGAAAACGTGGCTCACTAATAGTGTTTCTGCCCTCTATACTAGATGTCTGTGGTTTGAGGACCAACCCTCATAGGTTCTGCTGCTCCGGAGAAAATGTGACTCACTTATTAGTGTTTCTGCCCTCCATACTAAATGTCCATGGTTTGAGGACCAATCCTCATAGGTTCTGCTGCTCAGGATAACATGTGGCTCACTTTTAGTGTTTCTGCCCTCTATACTGGATGTCCATGGTTTGAGGACCAGCCCTCATAGGTTCTGCTGCTCAGGATAAAATATGGCTCACTTTTAGTGTTTCTGCCCTCTATACTAGATGTCCATGGTTTGAGGACCAGCCCTCATAGATTTTGCTGCTCCGGACCAACCTTCAACAAGGTATTTCAATGGTTGTATATTTTTGGCACGATGATAATAACAATATAATATTTCATTATTATCACACCCTCCAATAAATAAAGAACCATGACAAATCTAAGCGCAGGAAGCCCCCGTCTATGGGGAACAGATAAAGAAATACGCTGAAGATAAACCCCTGAAGTCTAGGATGAATCCTGAGATAAGCCGCTGCCGGGGGACATATACTATTTCATTTTACTTTTGAAGTTATTCTTTAGGTTTAGATCTGATAAGCTGGATAAAAGTTAGAAGATGGCGCAGGATTCATTTTGAGCAGCGGCGAAGGGTCGGAGTGGAGAAGATAATCGTCGTGACTGGAACAAGAGGAACACGATCAGATGTGAAGGACCATTGTACCCATGGAGCGTGGATACGGACGAGAGCGAAGGTAATCATCAAAGTGATGAGGAGACGCTTGTGTTTTCTAACATAAGGATTGATGCTTTTCTTTTGGTCAACTTATCCTAACAAGACTCCACCCCCCAAAAAAAGCTTCAAGAAGTAACCTAAAGAAAAATTTCCTTCACTAATTACCTCCAATAAATAGTAGGTCCGTGGTCTGCCTTCCCATGGATCCATATACGGTAAATGTGATTAATCGCACCTTATAAGACCACCATTCTGAACTGATCAGATAGAAAAGACTGAAACAGGTCTGTCCACGTTCCTGGTCTTCCAATGGTCGTGGCCTGTAACCGGTGGCTCTCTGGTTTGTCGTGAAAACGATTAACAGGGTATGTACACATGGACCAGGGGTTCCTAGGCTGACCCTAAGACTGGGGCCCCTGTGCTGAACCTTATCTCGAAGGTAGGCCCTAATACTACTCCCTGCCACCATGGGAGCAGGCCAGAAGCCCAATAACCAAAACCCCACTAATAGGCACAGACAAGGGTACCGAAAACTTATGTACACTGCACATAAACACAAGGGAGGGACAGTATGTGAACTTTGGAGTAACGCAAGAGGGGTAGGAAATAAATGCACAACTTGAGAACTCACACCATGCTGAACCGCAACTTGTAGATCACCATAGAGCTGGATTACCACAGGAACCGAGGAAGCAGAAGCTATATCTGGCACTCAGCCCCAGAATCCAGGACCTGAGGAGGGTAATCAGCAGCCTGGGCTCTCAGCAGATGACCATAAGCCAGGAGGAATTAACTCCCGCTGTACTGGAGAGCAGTGAACAAAGACCCTGCCAACACCCATGACAGGTTGTGCAATTACGGAATCCTAGGCTGCCTGTCGGACTCTGCAGTGTGAGCAGAGTCCCACGCCGCCATGACACCCAGCGAGCGCAACGCCGCACAACGCATGAGAAAGCTACAACTCTAAAACTACTAGAAATGAAGAGCCACAGGTGATGAACATCTGCCTCAGGAGGCGAGAGACGAAACTTAACGTGAAAGTTTGATTCTCTTCAGTCTCATCTATAATTCATGGACGACCTTATTGAAATGCAGCGTGCAGGCCCTGACCACGTAGGTTCAGCAAAAATGGATGGTTGGCGATCCAAGCCGAGCTCACGTGGCCACTAACACAGGTTTATTGGAACTCATCGGGGTGAAGCGGAGATCGAAATGTGCATATAAACACTGATGATGAGAGGGAGATAGGAAGATTTCAGATGGTTACTATAGCAACTTGCAGAAGAAGGAGGATAAAAGGATAAAGATGGTGCCCTGTGGTGATATCCTGGCCTCGTTGTGGGCTGTGTGCGGAGAACAGGACATGAGTTCAGTCAGATATTGATTGTTACGTTCTCCGCAGCTTTCGATGGAAACTTCTCTACATGAATGTGTATATAAGTGGACATTGGAGACAAGTGCGGCCTACTTGCTGTATAGTGATAACTTTATAGCATATCCGCCAGCTCTATGGTCGCGGCATCCGGTAGTAAAAGAGCACACAGCCACACTAGCCACACCCACTCCATACTCATGTTCTGCCGCCTCGGAACTTTGATCCCCACCTCTAAGGAACAATGTGACTGAAAAAGATTTCCAGAAAGTTTAGGCAGGATCCAAGACATTTGCTGACTCTTCCAAGTGTCTGGGGGGGGGTCTTTGCCTTTTCTAGTAGCCTCCTTATAGCATGAGGGGTCTCTTAGGATGGGATTAGTGGTGATGATATCACCAGCATCACTGATTTCCATAAAGTTTAGGCAGGATTCAAGATATTTGATGACTCTTCCACGTGTCAGGGGTACCTTTGCCTTTTCTAGTAGCCTCCTTATACCATATGAGGTCTCCTAGGGTGAGATTTGTGATGATGACATCACCAGCATCACTAATTTCCAGAAGGTTCTTTGCCCTTTCTAGTAGCCTTCTTATAGCGTGTGAGGTCTCCTAGGGGGAAATTGGATTAATGGTGATGATATCACTAGCATCACTGATTTCCAGAAGGTTTAGGCAGGAGCCAAGATATTTGCTGACTCTTCCAGGTGTCTTGGTGGTCTTTGTCTTTTCTAGTAGCCTACTTATACCATGTGAGGTCTCCTAGGGTGGGATTAGTGATGATATCACCCGCATCAATAAGTTCCAGAAGGTTTAGGTAGGATCCAAGATATTTGCTGACTCTTCAAGTTGTCTTGGGGGGCTTTGCCTTTTCTATTAGCCTCCTTAAAGCATGCAGGGTCTCTTAGGGTGGAATTAGTGGTGATGATATCACCAGCATCACTGATTTCCAGAATGTTTAGGCAGGATCTAAGATATTTGCTAACTCTTCCAGGTGTCTGGGAGGGGTCTTTGCCTTTTTTAGTAGTCTCCTTATAGCATGCGGGGTCTTTTAGGGTGGGATTAGTGGTGATGATATCACCAGCATCACTGATTTCCAGAAGGTTTAGCCAGGATCCAAGATATTTGCTGACTCTTCCAGTGGTCTAGGGGGGAATCTTTGCCTTTTCTAGTAGCCTCCTTATGGCATGCGGGGTCTCTTGGGGTGGGATTAGTGGTGATGATATCACCAGCATCCTTATAGATTGTGGGGTCTCTTAGGGTGGGATTAGTGGTGATGATTGTGACGACATGGACTCTCATGGGATAAAGTTTCTTAACATTCAGCCAGACGTATTGTTCTACTGTGTGGTAACTCATGTTTGCTTAACTATTGTTTGGGACCAGACTCTTCCAGTAATCCTTGTAATGTAGTTGTGTATTGCTAATGTAATTACCTTAGTAGCCATTGTCTAGTCGGAGACTTGCAGGCTCCATGTAGATATCCTCAGTCTTTCTGTAGACATCCTTTGGATGAACATTGTCTATGCAGCTTGAGATTCATCCAATGGGAGAGGCGATCTTGTCCAACCAATCGATGAGGACGCAGTGTATCTAAGTGGAAGGCTGTGGCTATAAAAGAGACTTCTTTAAGCCACCAGGTTGTTGATGGATGCTGATGGATCCAGTCTAAGCTCTTTGGAGCTGACTAGAGGATCAGGATATCTTATGGCTTCAATCTAGGGACTCCGGTTCCGGTTGGAGACCATATCCACAGCCTAGGGTTTTCGACTCCGGCTGCCAGGATTCTAACATCATACAGGACTACCTAAGGAGGACACTCAGGTTGGGACAGTTCAGTCACCTGGAACAGACTTTGCAGACCTCAGCCAGCTTCCTAAATCTGGCGCTTTTCCTTTCTCGGTGGGTGCCCGCCAAAAGCGGGGTGCTGCTGGATTGGAGTAAGCGGCCCTGGAACCTCTGAGGCAAGGACATTCTAAATCCCTGGTGAGCCAGCGGAAGGGTGAGACTCTGTTGCCTGTTACATTTGTGTGTTTTGCTGGTTATGTGCCGTTAATTGTTTGGGGATCCAATAAAGTCTAATTATTGTGGTTCCCTCACCCTGTGTTGTCTGAGTAGTGTTACGCCCACGGTTAAGGAGGCCGGCGTTCAGTTGGGATGAGCCCTGAGCCACGCTGTCTTTCTAAAGGCGGCGGGTTTTAGTGGACGAGAGCACCCACTGAGCCCCGTGTCTCCACAATGATATCACCAGCATCACTGATTTCCAGAAGGTTAAGACAGGAGCCAAGATATTTGCTGACTCTTACGGTTGTTTGGGGTTGTCCATGCCTTTTCTAGTAGCCTCCTTTGTGGGGTCTCTTAGGGTGGAATTAGTGGAGATGATGATACCTATACCGCAGGCTGAGTTTGATAGAATTTTCGCTATATATTAGAAGTAATTAAACATGTTCTAAAAATACAGTAAAAAGTTAAAAGTTTTAAAAATATAAAATTAAAATAAATATATAAAATTGGATTCCCCTTTCTTTTCACCATTGAAAAAAGATAAGAAAAAGTGGAATATAGCTAAATATAAAATTATTTTGCCCATATTGGAAACACTGGAAAGAAAAAAATATATTCATTTTTTTTGCAACTCCAATTTTATTCTTTAATTTATTTCTTTATATCTTTTACAGGTTGTGTCTGTTACTGCAGCTCAGCTCTATAAAAGTAAATAAGTCTGAGCTGCAGTACCAGACTCAACCACTGGACAAATGTGGCGCTGTTTTTGGAAGCAGACATGTTTTCCTAATTTGAAATAAGCCCTCATCTATGGCAGGTTTTTACGTCTTCTTCCTCTGAAGATCTGGATGTTTGATCAGGACACTGGTTTGGAGACGCCGGTGCAGAGCGTCTTTGATCCTGATGTTGCGCTTCACTTCTTGCACTGACAGATCTGGGAACACGCATTTCTTATTTACCGCCAACTCCAAATGTGTTTCATGTTTCGTATGATCAAATCTTCAGTTTCTGCGCCTGGGGACCAGGAAAAAAAAATAAAAATGAAAGAAAAAAAACAAGAATCAAGAGGTAAAAAAGGGTTAGAATTTCTGAAATATTGTGTTACTGATTCCTTATAAACAACTAAGTTAGATTGTTTATAGGGCAACTGCCTCTTTAAATGGCTGCGTGGGTGATCTATTTTCCATAAATGGATCCCCCAGCTATGAGGGAGTGTCCAGCCGCTGAGATCTTCAGCGATCACCCGCGATCTGTTGGGGTGGAGCTTGCTTTTTAAGTTTTCAAGTTCCCTGCAGTGACACCACTGGTGAAATGAAGTATTACACAGAGATTAATGTAAATGAATGACAGGCGGAGTCCTCCAAGGAAGGTGTGTCCTGCTCTGGGGAGACCTCTGACAAGTCTGGGACCAGGAGGTCCCAACGGCTTATTATGTGAAGGTCAACAACTTGTATTTAAGGGAGTTTACTTTCTTTTAGTGCTGAAGGGGTTAAGGACTCTTTCCTATCTGCCTGTCCTTTGTATCCTTAATCTCAGGTACAGCTCTTTTGTGTCCACTTTCCTTTGCTATAAAAATTCTTACCATCTGATGCCAGTTATAGATTCTCATTCTATTGCTGACCACTTTGGAGTTTGAAATGTTTTACTTTTTATGTCTAGTTCCGTCTGTCTTTCTTCTTACCTTGTTTTGTATGATTGCACTGGTGAGACTAGTGCTCTAGTTGGCCTTTTTCGCTAGCCAGGGTGAGTTCAAGGCAAACAAGGCCCTAGGCACATGAGGGCGACAGGGGGAAGGACCCGTATAGGGAGTGCAGGGTACAGACTCAGGTGAGTTGCAGGAAGTGTCCCCTCTCCCTTTCCCTATTGCTAGGGCCTTCCTTCAATACCATTATGTCACTATTCCTCTGTGCAGAGCATCTTGCACACTAGGACATGCTCTGCTGCGCTTCATGGGCTACTGAGCTGACAGTGACAAGATTCCTCTGTGCAGAACATCTTGCACATTAGGAGATGCTCTGCTGCCCTTTCCTGGACTACTGAGCTGGCAGTAACAGGATTCCTCTGTGCAGAGCATCTTGCACATAGGAGATTCTCTGCTGCCCTATCCTGGACTACTGAGCTGGCAGTGACAGGATTCCTCTGTGCAGAGCATCTTACACACTAGGAAATGTTCTGCTGTGTTTTCCTGAGCACTGAGCTGGCAGGATGATTGACAATTCCTGGTAATTGCTCAGGCTTCTTTACTGAACATGCTCTCCCAGACCCTTGCCAGTTGTACATTCTGGTTCTGCAGTTGTGCTGTTGGCCTGTGTTCCTGCTAGTGTTCTGATCATTGTTTTTTGACCCCGGACTGTTGTTTGACTCCTCTCCCTGTTCTTGTCGTGACCGCCTGGCTTTTGACCTAGGACCGTTACCTGACCACGTCTCTGTTTTCTCCCTGAATCTATTACATACCCTCCTTGAATTTTGACACTCGGATTGTGACCTGACTACGCCTCTGTGTACTCCCTGTTTCCATAGGTGTCCTCCTGGTACCTGACCATGGCTTGCCTAACTACTCTTCCGTCTGTACTATCCGTAAATAGTGACTTGCATTACACATTACCTTTGTCTCCCTTGTGTTGCGCAGCACGCTGAGCATCTCCATGCTCTGGTGTGACAAGGAGCCGCTTTTTGTGTCATCTTTCATCTCCCAGAATCTGTAATTCCAATCCCCAACACAATTGTGGGCTCCCAATCAATTGCTTTGGGGCCATAAGAAGGCCATATTCCTATTTTTATGGAGCCTATGGAAGACCAGTAATTATAGCAGTATTACAATGTAGGCTGTAGGTGATCATGGAGATCGTAGGTTCAAATCCCAAAAAGAAACTAATAAAAATAAAACTTAAAAAAAATTAAATCTCTCCCTTTCCCGTAATGCAAATATCGAACGCTAAAAAATTACCATGTTTTGCATCCCAAATTATACAAAATTATCCTAATTAATAAAGTATATATTAAAAAAATGATTATACATTATCTTAATTATATATATGTATACATTTTATATATATATATATATATACATATATATATATATGTATACACACATATATGTATATATATACATATATATATATATATATATGTATACACACATATATGTATATATATATACATATATATATACATATATGTGTATATATATATATATATATATATATATATATATATATATATATATATATATATATACATATATACACATATATATATATATATATATATATATATATATATATATATAAAAGAAACGATTATACATTATCCTAATTAATAAAATATACAAAAAAAACCCCTCATTTTCTACAGGAAAAGCCAAAATCATTTTTTTTTTTTTTTTTTTTTTTTTCTTGCCTACACATCACTTCTTAAAAAAAAATGGAATTTAAAGACATAAAAAAAATCATATAAACACCAAAATGGTGCAAAAAAAACAGCTTTCCCCCCCAAAAATAATATTTAATATAAATAAATAAAATTAATATTTACTCGAAAAATATGGCGGCTGAAACCAAATTTTTTGCCAGTCATATTTAAAAATTCTTAATTAGTAAACAAGAAAAAGTGACTAAATCTGAACAAAAATGGAACTTCGGAAAAACAAACATAAACAAAAAAACAACAACAATGGCGTAGCTGTGTTTTGGTTTTTATTTCAAAATTGTTTGTAAGATTAAAAATGAAACATCAAAAAATAAGGCAACTGAACCAAAGTTTTATGTATTTGTTTTTAATTAGTAAACAAAAAAGTGAATAAATATGGAAAAAAAATGGAGCGTAATAAAAACAAATAATAAAAAAAAAAACAATGGCTGAGTTGCTGTGTTTTGGTTTTTATTTCAAAATTGTTTGTAAGATAAAAAAAATGAAACAGCAAAAAATAAGGCAACTGAACCAAACTTTTTTTTTAAGTTCTATGTATTTATTTTTAATTAGTAAACAAAAAAGTGAATAAATCTGGAAAAAAAAATGGAACGTAATAAAAGCAAACAAGAAAAAAAACAAAAAACAATGGCTGAGTTGCTGTGTTTTGGTTTTAATTTTCAAAATTGTTTGTAAGATAAAAAATAAAATAAAAAAATTAAAGAGCAAAAATGAAAAATTTCCTGGTCCTAAAACGCTTTTTACACCATAGGAACATATTTGTTTGAAATATTTAATTGGATGCAATTAAGGGTTCAGGGGTTAAACTTTTTGGTTGTTTTAACAGTTTTCTTTAATGTAGCATTAAAAGAGATTTTTTTTTTCCGCCGTCAGCGCTGGGCCATTGGTTGCCTGTCAGTGATTGGCTTTACATGGTAAATTACCCCTCGCTGCAGCGGCGGAGTCTGGAGCTTTCAGAATGTCATTAATTTTCACTCACCACTTGTGCATGTAATTTTCACGCTTTATTTTATATTTTTTTGCCTGCAAAAAGCTCGGCGTCCCACAGGGAGCAAAATGATATATACATAATTAATATTATCCAAAGGCTTAAGTGCAATTAACCTGCAGAACAGAAGCGTCGCCGGTTACAACTCCGGGTTCGCAAAAATTCCATCTTCGTCATAGTATTTGTCGCTCTCGAGAATCGGTGCCGCCAATTCCTTTTCTGTTGTTTGCACATTTGTTATTTGCTGTTGTACAAGATTATAATTTAGGAGGATGTGACTTGTATTCCTAAAAAAAGTCAACGTTTTCCAATCATCCCACACAATTTACCGGACAAGAAGTGTTGTCATAGGGACACAACTAGTCTCAATTACATCCAGGGGTCTAGAATTAACCGCCAGACCATTGAAAAAAAAAATTTCCTACTAATCTGGCAACATTTTTACCACTAACCTGCCAGGGACAATAACTGCTATTCACAGTACGGGAACGTAGACTGCGATGGTTGAGCTTCGTGGGAACATTTTTGATAATATAATGGGGAACAAGGGAGTGTAACGGAGACTTTATTTAAATAAACTATTTTTCCCTCTGTGCTTTTTTTTTTCTTTTCACTTGCCGGGTTAGTAATTGGGGGTGTCGTATAGATCCTTCTGCATTACTAACCCCTAAGCTTGATGTCAGCTGACACTACACAGCTGACATCAACCTCAAAATTATTACCCCAATTGCCACAGCACCAAGGAATTCGAGAAGAGCTGGGCGAAGCACCAAAATTGGAGCATTTAATGTGATATGACACTTCTGGGGCAGCTGCGGGCTGCTATTTTTAGGCTGGGAAGGTCCATGGTTATTTAGCCCTTCCCAGCCTAAAAATAGCAGCCTGCAGCCACCCCAGAACTGGTACATCACATTAGAAGCTCCAATTTTGGTGCTTCGCCCGGATCTGATAATATCAGCCTCCAGCTGTCTGCTTTACCTTTGCAAGTTATGAACCATGGAGGTTTTTTAAATTATTTATTAGGTTAAATAAGGCTAAACACCCCTGAGAGCCACATGAAGGCACCAAAGAGTGCAAGGGTACAAAAGCTGCTCTGACCTAAGCTCTCCCTCCTAAATCAACTCTCCCTGAAGCATTGCGTCATATGAGACCCAATGACGTGATGCAGCCGACCAACCACAGTATGCCGACAACATTACCGTGTATGGCAGGCAATCCCCCATGTTAATTGGTGGTCTAACAGCCACAAAACATGCCGCTCAAGCCATTTTTATTGTACTATTTTTTTTTCTTTTTTGCATTTGTTCTTTTGTTTTGTTCTCCAATATTATTTTGATTTTTAATTATTCATTTTTTGTACTGTATTTTTTTATTATTTTCTTCATTTGTTCAATTTTTTTTGTTCTCCAGTATTATGTTATCTTTTTCTCTTTTTTGCATTTGATCTATTGTTTCATTCTCCACAGTATTATTTTGATTTTTAATTATTTTGGGGTTTTTTTGCATTTGTTGTAATTGTTTTATTCACCAATAATATTTTAATTTTTAATTAATATTTTTTTTTCTTTTTTTGCATTTGTTCTATTGTTTTGTTCTCCAGTAATATTTTGATTTTTAATTAGTTTTTTAAAAAACAAATTACAAATTTTTTTTGCATTTATTCTAATTGATTTGTTCTACAGTAATATTTTTACATTTTTTTGCATTTGTTCTATTGTTTTGTTCTCGGTATTATTTTTATTTTTATTTTATTTTTTTGCATTTGTTCTATTGTTTTGTACTCCGGTATTATTTTGATTTTTAATTCTTTTTTCTTGCATTTGTTCTATTGCTTTGTTTTCCAGTATTCTTTTTATTTTTAATTGTTCATTTTTATTGTACTGTATTTTTTTATTTTTTTTTATTTGCATTTGATCTATTGTTTTGTTCTCCAATAATATTTTTTTTATTATTTTTATTTTTTTTGCATTGCTCTCTTGTTTAGTTCTCCAGTAATATTTTGTTTTTTAATCATTTTTTTTTAAAACTTTTTTACATTTGTTCTATTGTTTTATTCTTTTTTTGCATTTGTTCTATTGTTTTGTTCTCCAATATTATTTTGATTTTTAATTATTCATTTTTTGTACTGTATTTTTTTATTATTTTCTTCATTTGTTCCATTTTATTTGTTCTCCAGTATTATTTTTTCTTTTTCTCTTTTTTGCATTTGATCTATTGTTTCGTTTTCCACAGTATTATTTTGCTTTTTAATTATTTTGGGGTTTTTTTGCATTTGTTGTAATTGTTTTGTTCTCCAATAATATTTTAATTTTGAATTAATATTTTTTTTTCTTTTTTTGTATTTGTTCTATTGTTTTGTTCTCCAGTAATATTTTGATTTTTTATTATTTTTTTAACTTTTTTAAAAAAAATTTTGCATTTATTCTAATTGTTTTGTTCTACAGTAATATTTTTTTTATTTTTTTTTATTTTTTGCATTTATTCTATTGTTTTGTTCTCAGTATTATTTTTTTAATTCTTTTTTCTTGCATTTGTTCTATTGTTTTGTTTTCCAGTATTCTTTTTATTTTTAATTGTTCATTTTTATTGTACTGTATTTTTTTTATTTATTTTTTTTGCATTTGATCTATTGTTTTGTTCTCCAATAATAATTTTTTTTATTATTTTTATTTTTTTTTGCATTTGCTCTCTTGTTTTGTTCTCCAGTAATATCTTGTTTTTTAATCATTTTTTTAAAAACTTTTTTACATTTGTTCTATTGTTTTATTCTCCGCTTATTATTTTGATTTTTAAAATTTTTTTTACTTTTTTTTTCTTTTTTTGCATTTGTTCTATTGTTTTGTTCTCAGTATTATTTTGATTTTTAATTCTTTTTTTTTTTTTCATTTTTGCATTTGTTCTTTTGTTTTGTTCTCCAGTATTATTTTGGTTTTTAATTATTCCTTTTTATTGCACTGTATTTTTCTTCCTTTGTTGCATTTGTACTTTTGTATTGTTCTGTTTTGGTTTTCTTTAGAGTTAAGGATTGTCAACCCCTTTTTAACGGCTGAAGACCCTCACGTAAAAAGGTGAGCGAAGCCTTTAAAATTAATTTTAAGAAGTCCACATTTATATTGGCTGTCACCTCCATAGGATAGATCCAGAAAGCGTTGCGATCCCTCCTGCCCCTCCGATCAATCTCCCTTCCGCTGATGATCACACATGAATTCCGGCAGATCAGTAACTTCATTTCCTTGCACAATGGATGCGATAGATTTAACAAGTCGGATCAATGAATGGGAATACGTCTTACACGTTTCTTCGACCTGCCTTACGGCTTATTCACTCAATTTCAGGTTTTCAGCACGACACCTAATTAAATCGGGTACAAAGCAGCGGAGACCCCCGGGCAGAGCTCCTCACCTATATAATCGGGGTCTGACGAACAAAGGCAAATCGCACTTATAACCGGCTCGTCATACAGAGACCGTAATGTGAGAAAAGACAGCGGGGGGCTTGTATATGAATGTGAGGAGTATTGATCTACAAATCAACGGGGGTCTAATAGTGCAGAAGTGAGCGGGACCGCAATTTAGCGGATTAGCTTTGACGAATGCACACATGCAATCATAATAATCTTCCCACCAAACACCCATTGTAACAGGTGTTTTCTCCAAATTTTGCAAAAAAATCCACTTTTACTGACTACTTCCGGTTCCTTAGTAGATAGTAGAGCGCCGCTGGCTGTTATAACCTGCTACAATCTGACCCAGCTTCTTGCAGGGTTCCTGAGGAACCTAAGAGGTCAGGGGGCCCATTTCTAACTGCAGAGCAGGTGGTATTGTGTATTTCGATGAGATTTTGGACTGAAAAGGGTTCATATATTGTTGTTCCACTGTAGTCATCACCAAGCCCCTGACACCTGACATGCTTTGCTGTAGACAACACTGAGTCCCCACCATGCATTACTGTGCCCCCACCATGCTTCACTGTAGGAATCACCAAGCCCTGCCATGCATCACTGTAGGTATCACCAAGCCCCCACCATGCTTTACTGTAGGCATCACTGAGCCCCCGCTATGCTTTACTGTAGGCATCACTGAGCCCCCGCCATGGGTCCTTTTCCATCTGTATCCACCAGTGAGTTCAGAGTTATAGGAGCACTGGCAACATGACCTGAATGAGGACGCCGTCACCGGGTGCCATCAGATTCCCAATGAGGCCAGTGGTCAAAATCCTTGAGTGCCTGCAAAACAGCAGATGTGGTTGCAAAAGGCGCTGAGGCTTCAATTTGCATAGTAGGGAGCAAAATAAATGGCGTAGATCTCCATGACCAAACTACAAGACGTCATCTCTACTGGCCCAAAGGTAGAAGAAAACTTGACTATTATATTCTCAAAACTTTACAAATAAGTCAGAGAAGTTCTGGTATTCTGTTTTCTAGAGCAATCAAATAAAGCTGAGACTTTTCGGGCCTGTGGATCAGGAAAGTCTTGGGGAGAAAGAATTAAGCATCCACAAAAAAAGAAAATCCTGCCTACAGTGAAGCATGGCAGTGGACCAGTGAGTCCTATAGTGAGGCATGGCGGAGACTCAGTAATGCCTACAGTGAAGCATGGCTGGGGCTTGGAGATGTCTACAGTGAAGCGCAGCAGGGGCTCGGTAATGTCTACTGTGAAGTATGGTCGGGCCTCGATGATGCCTACAGCAAAAAATGACAGGGTCTCAGTAATGCCTACAGTGAAGGATGGCGGGGGCTCAGTAATGCCTACAGTGAAGCATGGTGGGGGCTCAGTGATGCCTACAGTAAAGCATGGTGGGGGCTTGGTGATACCTACAGTGATGCATGGCGGGGGCTTGGTAATCCCTACAGTGAAGCATGGTGGAGGCTTGGTGATGCCTACAGTGGACCATGGTGGGGGCTCTGTGATGCGTCCAGTGAAGCATGGCGGTAGCTCGTTGATGCTTACAGTGAAGCATGTCGGAGGCTCGGTGATGCCTACAATGAAGCATGGCGTGGGCTCGATGACGCCTTCAATGAAGAATGGCGGGGGGGCTCTGTGATCTCTATAATGAAGCATGGTAATAGCTCGGTGATGTCTCCAGTGGAGCATGGTGGAGGACTGTGATCCCAAGCATACCTCATAGTCCACCAAGGTCCGGTTTCAAAAGAAGTCCTGACTTGAACCGCAAAGAAAATCTTTGGTTGGGATGTGGCAACAAACCCAAGAATATACGTAATCTGGAAGCCATTGTCCATGATGAGTGGCTAAAAATTCCTTAGGAACGTTTCCATTATCTGGTGTCTGGCTAATCATCACATTTGCGGCAGGTCATAACAGCCAGGGGGGCTCTACTAAATACTAAAGACACTGGTCATGGAGGGGCGAATACATTTTTACATTGTTCTTGCTTCATTGGTTTATTGCAAACAACAGAATTTTTGTAAATCTTGCCAATAACCTGAATCCACAATGTGTGTGTGTGGGGGGGGGGGTTGAAAAATTGTAACTACATCTGTAGATGAGTGAGTGACATCCATTGTGTTGCGATTATTTCCTTGTACATTCTTCATGTTCGGTTGCTCTTTATCAAGAAAATGTCTCAATTTAATTTTTGTGTTAATGGAGAAGCTTTATCAGCCGCTGAAAGTAATTCCGCGGTGAAGTTGCGTGATTAGATGGCGCTGGCGAGTACTTTACATAACAATGACCGCGGGTTTCAGTCACGAATCGTCACAGTCTTTACAGCTCGGAAACCAACAGCCAATTACGAGATTAATAACCGGAGGAGAAAAGCATCGACAATGATTTGTTATTTCCAGAAACATTTTGCACAAATTCTCATTAAAAGATGCTCTTTGTCCGCGGTGGTAAAGGACAGCTTGTTATTGTGTTCGGGGAGATGTCTGATCACTCCACCACTTCGCGAAGATGCCGAAATATAATGTCTAGATTTCTGGGTGGTAATCTATAAAAAGAGTTTGAGATCGAAGATCTACTTTTTTGGAATTTTATGAATGTTCTATATGGCCGAAATCATGAAGGCCACATCCATTTTGGTGAATCCCATTTAAGGGGTAGAAGTAGTCATACCTGTGAAGACATTTATCCATATCAATCTCAAAGTAGGGTTCCTCAAGCCCACCAGTGGAAATTATGTACCTACGCTTGGTGCATACCCATAAAGCTCCCGACATGGACATGAAATATATCCTGAGTGCTCCCTGGTCACCCAACAAGAACCCAGTCTCAAGTGATTGCTCCAAAGTTATCTCTAGATGGAGTTGACTTCTGCTGGTGCCCATCATTTCAACAGATCTTGGGTGTTGCGAATGATCTTTGATTACTCCCATTGGCCACCTCTAGATGGAGTTGACTTCTGCTGGTGCCCATCATTTCAACAGATCTTGGGTCGTGCGAATGATGCTTGATTACTCCCATTGGCCACCTCTAGATGGAGTTGACTTCTGCTGGTGTCCATCATTTCAACAGATCTTTGGTCGTGCGAATGATCTTTGATTACTCCCATTGGCCACCTCTAGATGGAGTTGACTTCTGCTGGTGCCCATCATTTCAACAGATCTTGGGTCGTGCGAATGATGCTTGATTACTCCCATTGGCCACCTCTAGATGGAGTTGACTTCTGCTGGTGTCCATCATTTCAACAGATCTTGGGTCGTGCGAATGATCTTTGATTACTCCCATTGGCCACCTCTAGATGGAGTTGACGTCTGCTGGTGCCCATCATTTCAACAGATCTTGGGTCGTGCGAATGATGCTTGATTACTCCCATTGGCCACCTCTAGATGGAGTTGACTTCTGCTGGTGTCCATCATTTCGACAGATCTTGGGTCTTGCGAATGATCCTTGATTACTCCCATCGGCCATCACTAGATGGAGTTGTCTTCTGCTGGCCTATGGCGCCCATTATTTCGACAGATCTTGGCTCTTGCAAATGATTGGGCCAGAAAATATAATCCCAGCTATTTGTGAATGGCAGGTAATTTTTTGGGATTGACTTCATTTCTCGAGTAGCTTTTACCACTCCTTGTCACATCAGGAGGCCAAATCGGATTAGACAACAATTTAGGGTTAAAGTGCTCATCCGAACACTGCATAAATAAGGGATTATTCACATGAGACTGGAGTCGTATGTAATAAAGACCGAACTAAGGATTTTGTGATGCAAGGTTTTTTTGTCATTTTCATACATTACAATATTTAGTCTGATAAACCCCATCCCTATCATTTCTCTCCTTTCAGGCGCACAAAAGGGAACGGATGAATTACCATAATCACTGATATTGAAGCACCGGAGGAAAGTGGCTAATCAGAAATCTCATGAAAACACCGACATATCAGACATAAGAACTGCTGACAATGTGCCTGTAAAGCTCCGCAGTAAAAAGTGGTATCCAAAAATACCACAGTTATGTGGTATGTATTACAGCCTTTCACCAAACCCTACCCCAATTCTCACTCTCGTTACCTCTTCATTTTCTTTGTCCTAGCACTTCTCCTAACTTGACATTTCATATAACTGATAACCAGAGCAGATAAAGTATACGGCTACAGGTTGCAGCCCCCAGCTGTGTGCTTATCTTGGCCATGTATCAAAACAAGAGGGACCGCATGCGGCTTTCTTTTAAATTATTTATATGAATAAGTTTAAAAAAAACTGCATCCTGTCCCCTCCAATTTTGATACACAGCCATGATAAAGCCGATAACTGGAGGCTGGTACTCTCAGGCTGGGGAGTCCCATAGTTATTGGGTCCCCCCAGCCTAAAACTAGGTTGAGAATTCCGTGTTTGGGGTCTGTGCATGGACACTAGGTATCCTGTACGGACCCCGAACTGTACAGTTCGGTTCACCCATCACTAATCATTTTGATACCCATCCATGATAAAACTGAGAGCTAGGGGCTGGTGTTATCAGGCTGGGGAGGCACATGGTTATTGGGCCCCCCTTGCTTAAAAATAGGCTAAGAACTCCGTGTTCGGGGTCTGTGCGCGGACACTAAATATCCTGTACGGACCCCAAACTGTAAAGTTCGGTTCACCCATCACTAATCACTTTGATACCCAGCCATGATAAAACCGACAGCTGGGGGCTGGTATTCTCAGACTGGGGAGGCCCTTAGTTATTGGCTCCCACCAGCCTAAAAAAAAAAAATAGGCTGAGAACTCCCTGTTCGGGGTCATACACGGACACTCGGTATCCAGTATGGACCCCGAACTTTACAGTTTGGGTTCACCCATCACTAATCATATCTCCTTGGAAATGCTCCATTTTGTCACTAGTTATCATGAAAGAACACCACAGCCACTGTCTTAAAGGGTTATTTCGAAATCTTACATAAAATTGTCCAATCACCAAACTAAAGGCAAGTAATATGATAACCAAATGAAAAAATAGTATTCTCTACAATATACAGTTAGGTCCAGAAATATTTGGACAGTGACACAAGTTTTGTTATTTTAGCTGTTTACAAAAACATGTTCAGAAATACAATTATATATATAATATGGGCTGAAAGTGCACACTCCCAGCTGCAATATGAGAGTTTTCACATCCAAATCGGAGAAAGGGTTTAGGAATCATAGCTCTGTAATGCATAGCCTCCTCTTTTTCAAGGGACCAAAAGTAATTGGACAAGGGACTCTAAGGGCTGCAATTAACTCTGAAGGCGTCTCCCTCGTTAACCTGTAATCAATGAAGTAGTTAAAAGGTCTGGGGTTGATTACAAGTGTGTGGTTTTGCATTTGGAAACTGTTGCTGTGACCAGACAACATGCGGTCTAAGGAACTCTCAATTGAGGTGAAGCAGAACATCCTGAGGCTGAAAAAAAAGAAAAAATCCATCAGAGAGATAGCAGACATGCTTGGAGTAGCAAAATCAACAGTCGGGTACATTCTGAGAAAAAAGGAATTGACTGGTGAGCTTGGGAACTCAAAAAGGCCTGGGCATCCACGGATGACAACAGTGGTGGATGATCGCCGCATACTTTCTTTGGTGAAGAAGAACCCGTTCACAACATCAACTGAAGTCCAGAACACTCTCAGTGAAGTAGGTGTATCTGTCTCTAAGTCACCAGTAAAGAGAAGACTCCATGAAAGTAAATACAAAGGGTTCACATCTAGATGCAAACCATTCATCAATTCCAAAAATAGACAGGCCAGAGTTACATTTGCTGATAAACACCTCATGAAGCCAGCTCAGTTCTGGAAAAGTATTCTATGGACAGATGAGACAAAGATCAACCTGTACCAGAATGATGGGAAGAAAAAAGTTTGGAGAAGAAAGGGAACGGCACATGATCCAAGGCACACCACATCCTCTGTAAAACATGGTGGAGGCAACGTGATGGCATGGGCATGCATGGCTTTCAATGGCACTGGGTCACTTGTGTTTATTGATGACATAACAGCAGACAAGAGTAGCCGGATGAATTCTGAAGTGTACCGGGATATACTTTCAGCCCAGATTCAGCCAAATGCCGCAAAGTTGATCGGACGGCGCTTCATAGTACAGATGGACAATGACCCCAAGCATACAGCCAAAGCTACCCAGGAGTTCATGAGTGCAAAAAAGTGGAACATTCTGCAATGGCCAAGTCAATCACCAGATCTTAACCCAATTGAGCATGCATTTCACTTGCTCAAATCCAGACTTAAGACGGAAAGACCCACAAACAAGCAAGACATGAAGGCTGCGGCTGTAAAGGCCTGGCAAAGCATTAAGAAGGAGGAAACCCAGCGTTTGGTGATGTCCATGGGTTCCAGACTTAAGGCAGTGATTGCCTCCAAAGGATTCGCAACAAAATATTGAAACTAAAAATTTTTTTTAGGGTTTGGTTTATTTGTCCAATTACTTTTGACCTCCTAAAATGTGGAGTGTTTGTAAAGAAATGTGACAATTCCTACAATTTCTATCAGATATTTTTGTTCAAACCTTCAAATTAAACGTTACAATCTGCACTTGAATTCTGTTGTAGAGGTTTCATTTCAAATCCAATGTGGTGGCATGCAGAGCCCAACTCGCCAAAATTGTGTCACTGTCCAAATATTTCTGGACCTAACTGTATATGGCACCGGCACCACTGCTCAGCTGTTCCCCACCGGTCTTTGTTTCCTTGTAGGCAATCACCAGCCTTCGTGCTGTGCAGAATGAGAATTCTAGACTAAAGGTCACGTGTAGAGGGAAATAAAACTGTTGACTATGGATTCTTTCCTTATTGATATTTTATGTGTTTGTCCACATATTATTATATTTAAACCTGTAAAGAAATGATATTTATGACCTCCTTTATCCCATATTCTCTTATATTCTAAGTCATATTCTTCCTCTTCCAATACCTTATAGTGACAATTTTCTTCTCTTCTGTATCTCTTTGAATGTCCATAAACATCCATTTAGAGTAAAGAGGGAGAGGAGGGAGATGCATCTGCAGCTGCTCATCTACTGGGGGGAGGAGCAGCAGAGAAGTCATCTGATTGGTTCAAAGTACACAGCATGGATTTGACATATAACAGAGATCCTACCTACTGGGCAAGTATGGAGGGAAGCAAAAAGACCCAAAATATGACTCTACAATTAGGTATGATATTGGTGACTCCTCAAGACATGTGCAGTCCCGCTCCTCTTGGTCTATCCCTTTAATATAAACATTTTGTGATATTTCTAGATTCTATTTATCATGTAAAATCTTTTTTTCCATTTGGCAAGTCGTCCCGGCAGATACTATCGGGTGGTCTCAATAGCTGCAGGTTCAGTAAATGCACCTGCACATTTTTCATCTAATTTCCAATCATTCTGAAAGCGGGAAACCAAATGAGAAAGTTGTTTTTTGGTTTTTTTTTTCAAAAGAAAGTAAGATGGTTTCTGCAGAATTATTGACATCTTGGCTCCTGCCTCGCACAGTATAAGTGGTGTTTTCCTATTTCAACTCCCGCGTGTTGCATTTTTAGTAAATGAAGGCAAATTTTTGTTATTAAATCAAATGATGCATGAAGAGGATTGTATGAGCCGGAATAAAGTACTAGAGTGGATGAAGGACCCTTTCCTTGCTGGTAGTTCCTTGTTATTCCAATCTCAGGTGCAGCCGGTTTATGATTAGTCCCGTTCCCTTTAAATAGTCACATGTTCCATCACCTGAGGCCGGTTCTAGAATTCATTTCTGACCTGACCACTGTAAAGGAAGGAAGTTTCCTTCACCTGGTGCCGGTTATAGAATTAATTTCTGAACTCACCAATGTTGTGGATGGAAGATGCCTTTACCTGATGCCGGTTATAGAATTAATTTCTCAACTGACCACTGTGCAGGGAGGAAGTTTCCTTCACCTAAAGCCGGTTATAGAATTAATCTCTGAACTGACCACTTTGCAGGGAGAAAGGTTCCTTCCTCTGATGCCGGTTATAGAATTAATTTCTGAACTGACCACTTTGGAGGGAGGAAGGTTCCTTCACCTGATGCCAGTTATAGAATTAATCTCTGAACTGACCACTGTGCAGGGAGGAAGGTGCCTTCACCTGATGCCGGTTATAGAATTCATTTCTGAACTCACCAATGTGGTGGGTGGAAGATGCCTTCACCTGATGCCGGTTATAGAATTCATCTCTGAACTGACCACTGTGGAGGAAGGAAGGTTTTTTCACCTGATGCTGGTTATAGAATTCATTTCTAAACTGATCACCAAAGAGGGGGGATGTTTTTGGAGCTGCTGGAGTCCTGTTGATGGCAGCCCTGGTGTTTGGCTGCAACGTTGGTGTTAGTGTAGATCCTTTTGTCTATGTTCCCCTGTCTGTCTTCCTTCCCTTGTGTTCTATTGTAGTGGTGAAGTCTAGTGCACTCAACGGCCTTTGTACTATTCAGGGTGATTGGAATGACAGATAAGGACTAGGCATGTGATGGCGATGGGGGGGGGGAAGGACCTGTATAGGGATGTTAGTTAGATTAGTGTTAAGAAGTGACTTGTCTCCTCTCTCTCTACTGTTAGAGCCTTTCTACTCTTTACATTCCTGTTGTGACCACTGTGTCGCGACGTGCATTGGGCATTTCCTTGCCTCGCATGATAGGGTGTGAATGGGTCGGTAGTCAGCATGGTGACCGGATCGGTGGTGAGCATGAGCGACCACGGCACCATTCCCTGTCTATGATTCGAAATGGAGTATGAACAGGGAGAAAAATTGCGCTGCCATGGAAGAAACACTGATCAATAGATGGTAGAACTGGTGAATTTTTTATTTGTCAACGTGTTTCTGAGACTGATTCTCCTTCATCAGGACTAAAAAAACACATAACTATGAATCAGTCTCGGAAACACGTTGACAAATGAAAAAATGTCTCCCTAGTCATTGCCTGTCTATAGGAGTGGTGATCACACACCGATCCATTCACATTTGTGACTTTAGACTCTCCCATTCTCAAAATTGTTTCTGGTTCCCCGTGCTCATACATTCATCATCTACCTACGGAAAAGGTGAAAAGGTTTGGTTTACAGGGCAACCACTTTAAGGTCCTGTTTCGGTAAGAGCCCTTTTGGACATAAAGTTGAAGCAGGTCTGGGCTCTCCCAACAGAAGACCAGGAGGTCATCTAGTGCGCCAATAATTACTCCAAGGTCAAGGGATCTAGAAGACAAAATAAAAACCATGGGAGCTGTCAGTAGAGAAAATGATTTTCCTTTTGAGGATTCTAATACATTTGTTTGTTTTTTCTTGTAGCTTTGTGGTTGGCACTGTTGTCTTGGAGAACTGGGGTCTTGGGTTCAAAGCCATACAAAGACAACATTGCGTAGAGATTGGCTACTCTTTTGGTACATCAGGTTCCTTACAGATCCTAAAAGCATACATGTAGGCTCGTTATAAAATTGGTCCTACTGTGCATGTGTGAAGTTAGATTGTGAGCACTGATCCCTCAACCTTCTGGTGACCATCGTTGATTGATCATGGGTGGCCCATTGGGGACCATCGTTGATCTATCATGGGTGGCCCATTGATTATGGCCTTCCTATTCTCATATTCCAAGAAAAATGAGACCATACAATGAGTGCTAGGATTTCATGTCAACAGATCAAGAAGACACTCCTGATTATAGGAACCATGGTTATGAATGACCTGATATGAACCAGAAAAGTTGACTAGATAGAGTTCAGTTCCGAATAGTCAAACTAGGAGATCGACCAATAACATTATGGGGGTCATCTGGTAGAGGGCATTTGGGCTCAGTTACCCAGATCTTCCTTCATTTGCCAAAAGAGCCAAAGACTCGGTGGGGTTGGTTCCAAGATGTAAGACCTCCATTGATTGGCCCCATACTGTGTATGACATTGGGTCCATGATCCATTTTTTTTAATGTCCTACTATAAGAATCAACAATATCGACCATCCATAGTGGTGCTATTGACTGTTTTTGCAAAATATATTTCTTAAGGTGGCTCTATATTAATTATGTTAGACCCGCTATCTGTCATACTCGCTGAGTGCCATGGAGACATCAGATGCTGTTCACAATATGGTTTCTCTGGTGTGTCTGAGCTGCACAGGCAAGCTTGGGCATCGACCAGCTGTGTGCTCATTAATGTTCAGGCCAGCAAGAGTTAATCTCTGTTAGCCTGCTGGTTACCTCTAGGATCACATGTTGTGGGAAACCTTTCACAGTTACTAACCACCTTTTTAAGATGGTGGAATGTGTCTTCCTATGCCAACTATAGATTTTGCTAAACTGGTCCGTGTGCTGTTGTGTCCCAGCAAACAAAACTACGCACAAACCGGTTTAGCAAAAGCTATAGTCGGCATGGGAAGACAGATTCCACCATAGTAAAAAGGCAGGGAGTAACTGTGATAGGTTTCCTGGTGTTTATACTGTGTGCTGCTTGGAGTGTTGTAAAATTCTCTCATCATGTTGTTGTTTCCTCCCTGCTCTTATTTTCCTCCTTACCACTGTGTGAGCTTGCTGTATGGTCGAGTTTTGGTTTTCCCTGTCTGTCTATTTCCATGGGTTTAACCACTCCTGTCCCAGCCTTTTCCTGGGAAGGGGAGAGAGGGTATTAGATCAGGGCTGGCCAGGAACAGGGCCAAGAAGGCGGCCCAGACATCCTCACCATCAGAAGTATCTGTGGGAGCAGGGATAGTTAGGGCCCCCCCTAGCCTAAGGGCCAGTCTAGGAGCCTCTGTTATCTCCATAGCTATGTTTTAACCCCTTGCACCTTATCCTCTGGTATTCTCCGAGGCTTGCTGTACAGTGTGAAGACAGCGGAGAATTCCCAGCAGCTCTGTTCTCTAAAGTTCTTAGTCACTTTCATTTTTACTATTAAGCCTCTCGTCATTTTTATTTATTTATTACTTTCAATTTGCTCAAAAATCGCTGAACTAATTATCCGCTTCTCCGAACACAAAACACCCGGCAACGCTCTGACAGCTTCACTAATACCGGCCCTTTAACAAGTAAACACCCCCCCTCCCCCGCATCTCGCTCACAGGTGAGGTGTATTAATGTGCTCCGCTCTTTTTCTCCAGGAATTAGAAAATTAAAGAGCAATTCATCACAGTCAATCTGTCCAGAGCCAAGAACAAACACCTCGGGGGCCGCGGCGAATTCCTCCGGTGTATACAAGGATTCTGCAGTAATTGGATGCACGATGGAGCCGGATACAGAACAGGAGGCGCAAAATCGCACCAAAAAGTCTCATCTTGTATGCAAATTTGTATCAAAAAGTCTTTGAGGACGAGGCTAATTTAAATAGTCAGGCCTTTAAAAGTCAATTCTTTAAAGGGGTACCTTTTGTAAGAAGACGTATTCACCTATCCTGTGCTACTTGATGGGTGGGGGTCCCACCACGGAGACCGCCATCAATTGCCAAAATCGAGCTGTTGTTGACTTTGCGCACCGCCACTCCATTCGTTCACTTTCAGTAGTCTATCTGATCACATTGTTAGCACCTATCTAGTATACCCCTTTAAGACCCTTTTACACTGGCGATCATCAATCATGATCGTTTTCAGCCCATTACCCTCGCGGTATGCCCCCACACAGGTTCGGATACACTTCAGAGGTATCCCATTGGGGCTATCTCTGCTTCCACTTGCTGACCCCGGCCAGTATATACATCACTCTCCTTAGGTAGCTTCTGGAGGTTTCACAAACCTTCATACACTGACTACAGTCAGAATAAGCGAATCCTCCCTTCTCTCAGAGGATTCCTTCCTAGAGGCATAACAGTCTCCCCACACTGACCATGTGGCAAACAAACAGTCTCCATGTTAACAGATGAGACACACCCATTTGTGGAGGTATGTGGATAGCCAGACCTGCCGGTCTTTCCAGCTATCTGTAAAACCTGGCCTTGGTATTCCCTAATAAGACTCTTGGTACTACAAGTACCAGAACGTACATCCATGTTTACATGCCTTCTGTGATACATACCGGTCACCATGTTACAATATATACCATGTATGGCGTTGCTTTCTGTGATTTTAATCCTGCCTCTGATGATAAGGAAACTGCTGAAAACTCTCTCTGAAAGAACAGGAAGAATGAATCTAAAAAGTGTAAACTGTTCAGTGTGAAAATTGCAAGATTATGTTTGATAACAAAGATTGCAATATGAAAAAGGAAACCATTGCCCAAATATATATATATATATATATATATATATATATATATATATATAGAGAGAGAGAGAGAGAGAGAGAGAGAGAGAGAGAGAGAGAGAGTTGGGCAATGGTTCCCATTTTTATATTGCAATCCTTGTATGTGTGTATATATATATATTGTGCGTGTGTGTATATATATATACAGTTAGGTCCAGAAATATTTGGACAGTGACACAATTTTGGCGAGTTGGGCTCTGCATGCCACCACATTGGATTTGAAATGAAACCTCTACAACAGAATTCAAGTGCAGATTGTAACGTTTAATTTGAAGGTTTGAACAAAAATATCTGATAGAAATTGTAGGAATTGTCACATTTCTTTACAAACACTCCACATTTTAGGAGGTCAAAAGTAATTGGACAAATAAACCAAACCCAAACAAAATATTTTTATTTTCAATATTTTGTTGCGAATCCTTTGGAGGCAATCACTGCCTTAAGTCTGGAACCCATGGACATCACCAAACGCTGGGTTTCCTCCTTCTTAATGCTTTGCCAGGCCTTTACAGCCGCAGCCTTCAGGTCTTGCTTGTTTGTGGGTCTTTCCGTCTTAAGTCTGGATTTGAGCAAGTGAAATGCATGCTCAATTGGGTTAAGATCTGGTGATTGACTTGGCCATTGCAGAATGTTCCACTTTTTTGCACTCATGAACTCCTGGGTAGCTTTGGCTGTATGCTTGGGGTCATTGTCCATCTGTACTATGAAGCGCCGTCCGATCAACTTTGCGGCATTTGGCTGAATCTGGGCTGAAAGTATATCCCGGTACACTTCAGAATTCATCCGGCTACTCTTGTCTGCTGTTATGTCATCAATAAACACAAGTGACCCAGTGCCATTGAAAGCCATGCATGCCCATGCCATCACGTTGCCTCCACCATGTTTTACAGAGGATGTGGTGTGCCTTGGATCATGTGCCATTCCCTTTCTTCTCCACACTTTTTTCTTCCCATCATTCTGGTACAGGTTGATCTTGGTCTCATCTGTCCATAGAATACTTTTCCAGAACTGAGCTGGCTTCATGAGGTGTTTTTCAGCAAATGTAACTCTGGCCTGTCTATTTTTGGAATTGATGAATGGTTTGCATCTAGATGTGAACCCTTTGTATTTACTTTCATGGAGTCTTCTCTTTACTGTTGACTTAGAGACAGATACACCTACTTCACTGAGAGTGTTCTGGACTTCAGTTGATGTTGTGAACGGGTTCTTCTTCACCAAAGAAAGTATACGGCGATCATCCACCACTGTTGTCATCCGTGGACGCCCAGGCCTTTTTGAGTTCCCAAGCTCACCAGTCAATTCCTTTTTTCTCAGAATGTACCCGACTGTTGATTTTGCTACTCCAAGCATGTCTGCTATCTCTCTGATGGATTTTTTCTTTTTTTTCAGCCTCAGGATGTTCTGCTTCACCTCAATTGAGAGTTCCTTAGACCGCATGTTGTCTGGTCACAGCAACAGCTTCCAAATGCAAAACCACACACCTGTAATCAACCCCAGACCTTTTAACTACTTCATTGATTACAGGATAACGAGAGAGACGCCTTCAGAGTTAATTGCAGCCCTTAGAGTCCCTTGTCCAATTACTTTTGGTCCCTTGAAAAAGAGGAGGCTATGCATTACAGAGCTATGATTCCTAAACCCTTTCTCCGATTTGGATGTGAAAACTCTCATATTGCAGCTGGGAGTGTGCACTTTCAGCCCATATTATATATATAACTGTATTTCTGAACATGTTTTTGTAAACAGCTAAAATAACAAAACTTGTGTCACTGTCCAAATATTTCTGGACCTAACTGTATATATATATATATATATATATATATATATATATATATATATATATATATACAATATATATATAATATATATATATATATATATATATATATATATATATATATACAGAAGCCTGATTTAAGCAATAGGTCATTTTTTATGATAGGTTCCCTTTAAGAGAAACAAGATGAGGTGGTGAGCAGTATGTGATTGGCTCACAGCATAGTTCTGACACCCCAGAGAGAGCCCGCCCACTTGGAAAACAAGTGGGGAGTGAAAGAGAACCAAAATATGACTGTACAACAAGGGAAGAGGGTAATTTTTGTAGTGAAAGGAAACTATAACCTCCAGAAATAAAATAATTGTCTCGCTGGCTCCGCCCAACTCCTTTATGCCACTCCCCTGCTTAAAATCTATGTTTATGCCCCGCCCATGCTCAAAATCTACCAGAATTTTCACAGCTCCAGCTAAGAAATGAGCTTGTCTTGTCGAGTACAAAGACATTTCCAATTTCTAGCTGTGATTGAAGTCTTAGAATTAAAGTGTGTATTGAGATGAGAATAGTAATTAGATTGTGTTTGCAAACCAAGGCCATTTAGGAAGGTGCTGAGGAGCCGTCCTCCCTCCATCATCATTTCTGAAAGTCTTCCACTATTTGCATGTCTTTGATATTTCCTGGGCTCCGGGCAGTCATCTTTTTCTTTAATCTTCAGCGTATTTCATTCTCGGTAATGTACAGTATACAGGTTGTAAACAGATTTGGAGAAGGATTATTCTATACGTCTGATATTCTGCTAATCACCCTCATGCATATTTCACGGAGGACCTGGAATTTCTAAGACAAGACCCATAACCCTCGAATAACCTGTGTTCAATATTAAAGCTCTTTATTCCGTCCATTATATATAAGGACGTGTTCACATTACAGATTTATGTCAATCCAAAAAATAGGACTGTACCCCTTTAAGAAGAAAGACTCCTATATCCTAGGTTTAAAAAAAGGTGAAAAAGGAGGGAAAAAAATGGCCCAAGAGTCATGAAAAAGGGTGAAAAATAAATTAAATAATAATAATAATAAAATCTTTTGTATTGGGTAGCAATACCCAGTTCCATCTGCAGGTGGCAGCAGTGATGTCATGTTAGGTACAGGGAAGTATCAAACGAATGGCGAAAAGGAAGGGGGAGATGGTGACCCCTGACCAAGCCTACCACTGGGCCCTGGGTTCCCTCACCACCCTAGATAGGTTCCGCACCTATGCGCCGAGCAGAATACCTGACCCTGACTGACCCTGAACTAGGACCTAGGTAAGGAGCGGATGGGATGAGCACTTAGTCAACCCCACTAAGGTCTAAAGAACACACAGCAAAGGCAAACAAGGGAAAGAAGCCTCAGGGAGAGGAACTGCAACATATAACAATGTTCCTCCAGATGAATACAAGCCGTGATGTCACACTAGGTACAGGGATGTACCAAGGGAATGGCGAAAGGAAAGGGAAAGGGGAGATGGTGACCCCTGACCAAACGTATCGCTGGGCTCTGGGTTCCCTCATCACCCTAGATAGGTTCCTCACCTACGCGCTGAGCAGGATACCTGACCCTGACTGACCCTGAACTACGCCCTAGGTAAGGAGCGGATGGGATGAGCACTTAGTCAACCCCACTAAGCTCTGAAGAACACACAGGGGAAAGAAGCCTCAGGGAGAGGAACTGCAACATACAACAATGTTCCTCCAGATGAATACAAGCCGTGATGTCACGCTAGGTACAGGGATGTACCAAGCGAATGACGAAAGGAAAGGGAAGGGGGAGATGGTGACCCCTGACCAAGCCTATCACTCGACCCTGGCTTCCCTCACCGCCCTAGATAGGTTCCTCATCTATGTGCCAAGCAGGATACCTGACCCTGACTGACCCTGAACTACGCCCTAGGTAAGGAGCGGATGGGATGAGCACTTAGTCAACCCCACTAAGCTCTGAAGAACACACAGGGGAAAGAAGCCTCAGGGAGAGGAACTGCAACGTACAACAATGTTCCTCCAGATGAATACAAGACGTGATGTCACGCTAGGTACAGGGATGTACCAAGCGAATGACGAAAGGAAAGGGAAGGGGGAGATGGTGACCCCTGACCAAGCCTATCACTCGACCCTGGCTTCCCTCACCGCCCTAGATAGGTTCCTCATCTATGTGCCAAGCAGGTTACCTGGCCCTGGCTTACTCTGAACTGGGCCCTAGGTAGGGAACGGATGGGATGAGTGCTTAGTCAACCCCACTAAGCTCTAAAGAACACACAGCAAAGACAAACAAGGGAAAGAAGCCTCAGGGAGCGGAACTGCAACGTACAATGTTCCTCCAGATGAATACAAGCCGACTGCTTACATTAAAGACGCCAGATGCCTCAAGAAGAGGAACTGCAAACAACACGCAGGTGTGAGGAAAATCCTGGGATATGAAGAGGAATTATGATTTCCAGTCATAATCGCTCCCATCACTCCATGGCAGTGCCCCCTCCCTTCTTGTTCTCAATGTCCAGCATCTGGGAAGGTGTCACATCCCAGCAACACATCCCATGGCCATCTCCTGTGATATGGAGATTAGATGATCTGGGAACAGTGGACACAGGATGACTCCCTGCCGTCACCCTGTAGCAGGGGCTGCTATCTACTTAGCAAGCTGGGAAGTATCCAGACAGAACGACTCCAGTAAAATATGGTTAATATCTCGTGAGCCATATTTCCGATAAATATGGCAACCATAAAAATGGTGTCTCCGCATGCGGATGATGCTGGCACACCCTTTTTATGGGAGTTCGACCTGGGGAAATACCCCAGGCGTGATATCAGCCAATGGGGAACTAGTAGACAAGTCATGAGTCCTCTCGTTCTGCAGCTAAATTCATAACTGTCACAATGAGAGCGTTGGCGTCCGCCTACGACGCTCCCAGGCCAAGTTATGGCCCATATTCCCTGTTGTGGATATTACCCATAACTCCAGCCAGGGGTGGAGCAGTGCTCCCTCTGACGTCACAAAGGTAGGAGGGGTCCTGGATTTGCCCAGGTTGATAACCCCAATTCGACCATTTTCCAGTGTTCTTTTGCTCGGGGGTCTGGTCAGGGAAGACCTGTGAGGGAGTTCCTGGAAACCTGGTCTACAGCGCCCCCCTGTGGCCAGACGCAACAAGGTAACTGCTGGAACTGTGTATGCCTGTTTGTAACCCATGCTTTGCTTGTAACTGTACTCTGACATATGTATATTCTGTAGATCCCCTATTGTATATATTGTAGTTTCTAGTGTGCTTTAGGCTGATTAAATTATATAATTAATCTTGGGCTGTTCTGTTATCTCGATCCTGAATTCCACGTCCGTGTGTTCGGCTAATAGTTACCGTGAAGCGGTTGGTGGCAGCGAGTTGTGCCAAGGATTATTGTGGGGAGGCCAGTGAGATTCGGGGAGATTTTATATATTCCGCCCGCGGAGGTCTGGGGAATATATACCCTGCTCTCACCGGGGACCCTTCAATAATCGGCATAAGTAGTATAGCGGCCTTCTTGCTCATTGTCGGGCAATTCCATAATTGGCCTGACTATAAGAGGGGCGCTAGAGAGCGCGTCACGTGCTCTGTCTGTCGGTCGGGAGGTATAAAGGAGGGGTGACCCCCCACTTGTTACCCCCCGATCGTGACATTGGTGGCCAGCACGGGGGAGTTCTGAGTGACCCTCCCTGGTGGTTCGTGACAGCAGGTTACACCAAAAGAGTGCGAGCCGGCTGCTTGCACTTAAGACATGTAAAGGGTAGAGGACTTATCACCAGCAGAGAGTAAGGGGAAATGAGGGCATACAGTATATAGACACCAAGTAGTGCTGATGAAAAGCAGCTGAAAGTGTGAGGAACTCCGCAGGGTCCTAAAGGGAAAGTGATAAAAATAAAGCAGAGCAGATACATAGGATACCAAATACATCAAGCAGGAATGATAGAAGATCAGGGAGCAGTTTGTGCAGCCAAACGCTGCGACCTTCTATTGCAGGACACCACAAGTGCTTACAAAGGGAATTGAAATTTTTTTTCCCATCCTATTAAACGATGGGAGACTTTGTGGGAAAAAAACTGCACCTTGTAATTCCGGAATTTTTGCCGCACGATCGGCACTGACTGTTACTAATTCGCGGTGTTGCCCTTTAATTGCACTCCACTTCATGACTTAATGCAGCCAGGAAGAAGTGACAGGCGGAGATCCCATCCTCCATGACACGGCGAGGCGCAGATCACAGATATTTCATTAGCTCTTAGAGGGACTGATCTCCATAATTATTATTTCGGCAGTGTCGGGGCGCACTTATTTTTTCGTGGCGGTGTGAACAGATCTTCTCTATAATAACCCCGCACTATTTACATCGGGAAGGTTGTCGGCACGATTTGGCCTTTAATTAAAGAGGGTCAAAAAGCAAATGGTTACAATGTAACACTGCTGTCAGATTGATAATTGCAGATCGTAACCCGCGCACCCCGCCACCGCCGCCGCTAACGGGACGTCAACAAGTGGTAAGTGGCGAGAAAGACTCAAAAAGCCGCTCAGGAAGGATTTATAGTCAACAACCGCCTCCATCGTTCTGGGACTTCATAAATATGCCATGTCATCCAGGAGATTGGCTTTACATCTGTCTGTATCAATGAATGCATGTACAAATGTAGCAGAGCTGAGGTGGCGATTGGGCAGCCACCTTGTTACATAGGACTACAGCATTCCATTCTATCACCATGTTAGCAAAATGCTGAAATCCCCCTAGGCCACCTGGAATGCTAGCAGACCCCTTTACACCCCTAGGCCACCTGGGAAGCTAGCAGACCCCTTTACACCCCTAGGCCACCTGGAATGCTAGCAGACCCCTTTACACCCCTAGGCCACCTGGGATGCTAGCAAACCCATTTAAACCTCTAGGCCACCTGGGATGCTAGCAGACCCCTTTACACCCCTAGGCCACCTGGGATGCTAGCAAACCCCTTTACACCTCAAGGCCACCTGAGATGCTAGCAAACCTCTTTACACCCCCAGGCCATCTGGGATGCTAGCAAACCCCTTTACACCCCCAGGCCATCTGGGATGCTAGCAAACCCCTTTACACCTCAAGGCCATCTGGGATGCTAGCAAACCCCTTTACACCTCCAGGCCACCGGGGATGCTAGCAAACCCCTTTACACCTCAAGGCCACCTGGGATGCTAGAAAACCCCTTTATACCCCTAGGCCACCTGGGATGCTAGAAAACCCCTTTATACCCCTAGGCCACCTGGGATGCTAGCAAACTCCTTTACACCCCTAGGCCACCTGGAATGCTAGCAGACCCCTTTACACCCCTAGGCCACCTGGGATGCTAGAAAACCCCTTTATACCCTTAGGCCACCTGGGATGCTAGCAAACCCCTTTACACCCCTAGGCCACCTGGGATGCTAGCAAACCCCTTTACACCTCAAGGTCACCTGGGATGCTAACAAACCCCTTTACACCCCTAGGCCACCTGGGATGCTAGCAAACCCCTTTACACCCCTAGGCCACCTGGGATGCTAGAAAACCCCTTTATACCCCTAGGCCACCTGGGATGCTAACAAACCCCTTTACACCCCCTAGGCCACCTGGGATGCTAGAAAACCCCTTTATACCCCTAGGCCACCTGGGATGCTAGCAGATCCCTTTACACCCCTAGGCCACCTGGGATGTTAGAAAGCCCCTTTACACCCCTAGGCCACCTGGGATACTAGCAAACCCCTTTACACCCCTGGGCAACCTGAGATGCTAGCAAACCCCTTTACACCCCTAGGCCAGCTGGGATGCTAGAAACCCCTTTACATCCCTAGGCCACCTAGGATGCTAGCAAACCCCTTTATACCCCTAGACCACCTGGGATGCTAGCAAACCCCTTTACACCCCTAGACTACCTGGGATGCTAAAAACCCTTTTACACCCCTAGGCCACCTGGGATGCTAGCAAACCCCTTAACAAACCTAGGCCTCCTGGGATGCTAGAAAACCCCTTTACACCCCTAGGCCACCAAGGATCTCAATCAAAGTCCTAGTTGTCAAGAGGTCTCATGTTTGTTTTTTTAGAGGTCCATCCCAGGAAAGCAAATATATATGTTAAAAAATCTCCTTGGTCTCAGGGACCTCACTGAAGGCTGGAGAAACGAACCCTTTCCCGGCACTCCTAGACCCCCTGGGATCATAATGAAAAGCCAAGTCTTCCAGGAGGTCTCTGTTTTATTGGAGTCTCCCAGGGATTTTAGGACTGGCGTACCTACAGTATTCATGAATAATCAGTCCTCTCCTTGGTCACAGGAACCACCCTCAAACTTGAGAGAACCGATTCCCTGCTCTGGACCACCTGAGATTCTGATAAATGTCTTTCTTTACCACCCTAGACCACCAGGGATACCAATAATTATCGTTCCCTTGCTCTAGACCAACTGAGATTCTGATAAACCTCTTTACATCTCTAGACCACCAGGGATACCAATAATTACCGTTCTCCTGCCCTAGACCACCTAAGATTCTGATAAACCTCTTTACATCTCTAGACCACCAGGGATACCAATAATTACCGTTCCTCTGCTCTAGACCACCAGGGATACCAATAATTACCGTTCCTCTGCTCTAAACCACCTGAAATTCTAATAAACGTCTTTACCTCCCTAGACCACCAGGGATACCTATAAGTATGTTGTTTCCTTATGGTTGAAAATGTAGGCACCATTGGACCAGGGTGATCAGAGGGAAAGCTGCTTTTTTTCATGAGGTCTTCTTAGAAGTCGCCCAGATATTCCAACAGAGTAGGAATGTCGGCTTGATCCTCTCACTGGTTACAGGGACCATGAGGAGGTCTGCAGAGATGAGTGACACACTGAAGCCTTCCCCTGCTCTAGCCCACCTGGGATACTAACAATAACGACTTTACACCTCTAGACCACCAATGACACCAATAAATCCTTAACTACCTCAGACCACTCACTAGCCAGGGTGAGTTCAGGCAAGGGAAGGCCTAGGCACATGATGGCGACGGGGAGAAGGACCCATATATAGACTATTGGGAACACAGATAGCAGCCCTCCTACAATCCAAAAGGCCCGCAGAGATGAGTGATGCACTGAAACAATGAAGTCTTTCCCTACCCTAGCCCACCTGGGATGCTAAAATAACCGCTTTACACCAAGGATACCCTTAAATCCTTAACTACCTCGACCACCTGAGATGTTGACTTTAAACCTTTCATAGTAACAGACGAGCAAAGATATGGAAAATAATCACTTATCCCCCCGGACCACCAGGGAAACCAATAAATCCTAACAAAGTCCAATCACCAGGGATGCTGACATTAAACATTGTATGGTTCTAGACCATCAAAGATCTTGAAATTAACCCATTACCCACCCTATACCACCAGGGATGTTGCCATTAAATCTTTTATACTTTTTATCCATAAAAATATGTTGAAATTAACCCATTACCTACCCTATCCCACCAGGGCTGTTGCCATTAAATCTTTTAAACTTTTTATCCATAAAAATATGTTGAAATTAACCCATTACCTACCCTATGCCACCAGGGATTTTGACATTAAACCTTTCATAGTTCAAGACCATCAAAGATGTAGAAATTAACCCATTACCCACCCTATACCACCAGGGCTGTTGCCATTAAATCTTTTATACTTTTTATCCATAAAAATATGTTGAAATTAACCCATTACCCACCCTATACCACCAGGGATTTTGACATTAAATCTTTTATACTTTTTATCCATAAAAATATGTTGAAATTAACCCATTACCTACCCTATAGCACCAGGGTTGTTCACATTAAACCTTTTGTAGATTCAGACCATCAAAGATGTTGAAATTAACCCATTACCTACCCTATACCTCCAGGCATTTTGACATTAAACCTTTTATAGTTCTAGACCATCAAAGATGTTGAAATTAACCCATTACCCACCCTACACCACCAGGGCAGTTGCCATTAAATCTTATATAGATCCAGACCATCAAAAATGTTGAAATTAACCCATTACCCACCCTATACCACCAGGGCTGTTAGCAGTAAACTCTTTACCAGCATAGATGCTAACAATAAACCCATAGCTATCCTTAGCCATCAAGAGATTGTTAAAAAATGAGACCATTAGGACTCTGCCATTAACCCCTAACTACTCTAGCCCACCAGGGATAGTATTTTCACTCTGATTCCATTTTAGATCACCATGGAGGCTAGAGTTTGCCTTGATTTAGGGATTAGGCTTTCTGTAGACTGCCCGGATTTATCTGGACTAACTATTTGGACTCTATATGGCAGTAATTCACAGCAAAGAGACCTACAGCACATTTTCATTAAAGTATAGGGCCAAGCACACTATGACATAAAGGTGTTGAACCCATGACCTACTCCAATAGTATTGCAAATAGAAAAAGGACAATGGAGTTTTATAGGTGAAAACATTAAAATACAATTTTATTATAAATACACTTAAAAAATACATGATTATGTGCTGACATGACATGATGATAAATACAAGAATAAGTATACAATAAATAGCAAAAAGAAGCACGGTGGGTGGGCATGAGATAGTGACTGGAAATACACCATCTCCTGGTGCAACCCAAATAACACAATCCCCAAACCTAGAAGCACAATGGCGTTACACACTGAGAAGGAATTGGGAAGCAGCAGGATTATTACCTAAGGTGCCAGTACACACAGCGTGCCGATGGAGGGAGAGCTCCGTGTGGAGGACCCGACGTACGTTTCACAAAGAACTATGGTCAATATTACCCATGAATAAGCGACCATAGTTCTTTGCGAAACGTACGTCGGGTCCTCCACACGGAGTTCTCCCTCCATCGGCACACTGTGTGTACTGGCACCTTATGTAATAAATAACTCCATTGTCTTTTTCTGATTGCAAAATGGCAGTAATTACCCAGATCTCAGGCAGGTTTTGGAGAAGGAACTTTGCATCAACTTTGCATATTTTTTTATTAAGTTTCTAGTTGTCACATTTTTGATGATCCCTTATAAACAGCGGTGAATTATCAGGATGACACATTGCGAGTTTCTGCGCTGGTTTCTTCCCTCCGAGGCGCGGCACGATGCTGAGCCAGGAGTTTCCCCGCTCGCCTGGGCTCATTGTGCGACTGTCGTGCAATTAACTTGTACTTTCTGCTATTTTTAAGGATAAAACAGTCAATCAGCCCCTTTTTCCGTTTTTCCGCTTATTGTGCTCAAACTGCGTCTTTAAGGAGGGCGGGGGAGGGGAACAAGTCACAACGTTACTGCACAAATGACAGGTAAATTGGGCGCCGCGCCACAGCCGCACGCTTCTAGCAATCTCTGCATTCCCAGGTGATAACTATCACACAATGGCGGTGTACACCCCCCCCTCGCTGCTTTTTCGAGACCCTCGGCGGTTTTATTTTTCGGTAAACAGTAATGGAACAATTGGCAAAAGTATTACATTATCTCCAGTGGAGCCGGGCATGCAAGATATTACGTGGTCAGTTTAACCCCTTATTGTGAGGTCGGGGTAGAAAGTCGCTGTCGGCTGCTCATTTCCAATGTGGTATTACATGTGTCCATACGCGGAAATTGCATAAATGGTTGTACGTGTGGTACATTTTTCATAAATCAATAGTATAAGTGAATATGAGAAATGTTGTAATATTCTTATTACAAAAATCTACTTTTTTTCTCCACTTATGAGCCACCTTTTTCTCTTCCCTATGCCTCCTGAGTGCTGCTGCTTTCTAGTAAGTGTGATATCTCACCCTACGGCTGTATTCACAGTTGCACTTCTCAGTAACACAGTATAGTGTCCACCATCCTGTTGTTGCTTTCTAGTAAGTGTGATATCTCACCCAGGGCTGTATTCACAGTTACACTGCTCAGTAACATAGTATAGGGTCCCCCATGCTGTTGTTGCTTTCTAGTATGTGTGATATCTCCCCCCAGGGCTGTATTTACAGTTACACTGCTCAGTAACACAGTATGATGTCCTCCATGCTGCTTTCTAGTAAGTGTCATATCTCACCCCAGGGCTGGATTCACAGTTACACTGCTTAGTAATGCAGTATAGTGTCCAACATGCTGCTTTCTAGTAAGTGTGATATCTCAGCCAGAGCTGTATTCACAGTTACATTGCTCAGTTAAACAGTATAGTGTCCTCCATGCTGCCATTGCTTTCTAGTAAGTGTGATAATGCACCCCAGGGCTGTATTCCCAGTTGCACTGCTCAGTTAAACAGTATAGTGTCCTCTATGCTGCCATTGCTTTCTAGTAAGTGTGATTAAGCACTTCAGGGCTGTATTCCCAGTTACACTGCTCAGTAACACAGTATAGTGTCCTCCATGCTGCTTTCTAGTAAGTGTGATAACTCACCCCAGGGCTGGATACACAGTTACACTGCTCAGTAACACAGTATAGTGTCCTCCATGCTGCTTTCTAGTAAGTGTGATAACTCACCCCAGGGCTGGATACACAGTTACACTGCTCAGTAACACAGTATAGTGTCCTCCCTGCTGCTTTCTAGTAACTGTGATATCTCACTCCAGGGCTAGACTCCCAGTTACACTGCTCAGTGATGCAGCATAGTGTCCTCCATGCTGCTTTCTAGTAAGTGTTATATCTCTCTCCAGGGCTGGATTCACAGTTGCACTGCTCAGTAACACACTATAGTGTCCTCCCTGTCGCTTTCTAGTAAGTGTGATATCTCACCCCAGGGCTTGATTCACAGGTACACTGCTCAGTAACACAGTATAGTGTCCTCCATGCTGCAGAGGTTTGCAGAGATCCCTTGTGCCTGTGTGTGGACACCATAGCAGCTCGCCTCCATCCCCAGCTCAGGGACAACTGAAAAGTAGAAATAAAGCCTGAATAAGGAAAAACTGGTCAAAAAGCAGGAAACAAGAAAACTAATGGTTAGAAATAGTATCATTATTCCTCCTGTTTACAGTCAGACGTAACAGCTTATCATGAAATTACACCAACTGATGAACAAATTGCTACAATGTATCAGTGCAAGATAAATAAACAAATACAAAGAGATACACTCCTCACCATCACCCCTCTGGTCCTCGTCGCACCTTCAGATCGCCTCTGCTTGCACTAAAATATCCGGGCTTTTCACTCAAGGCTTTGATTAGAACTATGCATGGTGTACGAGGTCACGGTGCTAACCGTGCGAGGTCGCGGGGTACGGAGTACGAGGTCGCGGGGTACGGAGTACGAGGTCGCGGGGTACGGAGTACGAGGTCGCGGGGTACGGCGTACGAGGTCACGGGGTATGGAGTACGAGGTCGCGGGGTATGGAGTACAAGGTCGTGGTGCACGGAGTATAAGGTTGCAATGCACAGCGTGTGAGGTCGCGGTGTATGGAGTACGAGGTTGCGGTGCACAGCGTGCGAGGTCGCGGTGTACGGAGTATGAGGCCGCGGTGTACGGAGTATGAGGTCGCAGTATATGGAGTACGAGGTCTTGGTGCACTGCGTACGAGGTTGCGATGCATGACATACGAGGTCGTGATGCACAGAGTACGAGGTCATGGTGCATGGAGTACAGGGTTGCAGTGCACAGCATGCAAGATCGTGGTGCATGGAGTACGAGGTCACGGTGCACGGCGTGTGAGATCATGGTGCACGGAGTATGAGGTCACGGTGCACGGCGTGCGAGGTCATGTTGCACAGTACGAGGTCGCGGTGCACGGCATACGAGGTCACGGTGCATGGAGTACAAGGTCACGGTGCACGACGTACGTGATAGCGGTACACGGAGTACGAGGTCACGGTGCATGGTGTACGAGGTCGCAGTGTATGGAGTATGAGGTCACGGTGCACGGCGTGCGAGGTCACGGTGCATGGAGTACAAGGTCACGGTGCACGACGTACGTGATAGCGGTACACGGAGTACGAGGTCACGGTGCATGGTGTACGAGGTCGCAGTGTATGGAGTACGAGGTCACGGTGCACGGAGTACGAGGTCACGGTGCACGGAGTACGAGGTCACGGTGCATGGAGTACAAGGTCACGGTGCACGACGTACATGATAGCGGTACATGGAGTACGAGGTCACGGTGCATGGTGTACGAGGTCGCAGTGTAGGGAGTACAAGGTCACGGTGCACAGAGTATGAGGTAGCTGTGCACGACATAAGAGGTCACGGTGCACAGCGTGTGAGGTCGCGGTGTACGGAATAGGAGGTTGTGGTGCATGGAGTAAGAGGTTGCGGTGCACAGAGTACAAGGTCACGGTGCACAGCGTGTGAGGTTGCGGTGTACGGAATAGGAGGTCGCGGTGTACGGAATAAGAGGTTGTGGTGCACGGAGTACAAGGTCACGGCGTGCGAGGTTGCCACTAGTCTCGGCCCGAGGGTTTTCAGCAGCTGCAGATTTGCTTTTATAAGGAAACTGCTCTGTAATATGGAGGACACCGGGAGGAGCGTTACATTCCCGTGAGTCGATACGATGGATCTGTGAGGACGGAGTGACGCACACAGCGACACGAGGATGCAATACTGTGTGCACCCCGAGCTGGAGATGATCCGGAGTCAATGCACTTCTACATTTTCTTTCATATTTCGACTTCCTGCGATGACAGAACAGAAACCTACCGCTCATTTCAGCAGATCCCGCCGAGCCACCGCCAATATATGGATCCGGTGACTGTGCTCCCGGCTGTTCTCCATGTATAAGCCGTCCTCATCATATCTGGCTTTCATCTATTAGATCACAGCCCGCGTCTCGCCTCCTAGAGATCATCCCCTTCAGATGTCGGCACTACCGGAAACACTGGAGCGCCACAGGCCGCCCGAATGTAACGCTCCAGCAGGTGTGTGCTAATAATATTAATGACAAATAATATCAAAATGCCTGATATTATACCTAAGAAGTCACTATAGCGTCAAGGAAGTTCTCAGATTAAACTTTCCGATGAATCTGCATGAAAAATAATACTAGATACCTACATTTTCACCAGTTTTCCCCTCTGCAGGCTCCGTCTGTAATTTTCAGTTGTCTCTGAGCTGGAGGGTGGAGACTACCTGCTTTGACGTCTCCTATGCACCACACATACATATATAAGGACGTTATACAGCAGTACTGAGCAGTGTAGATGTGAATCCAGCTCTGGGGTGAGGTAAAGGACATGAGGGATTCCTGCTCTCCTGTCTCTATGCAGCACATATTCAGAAGTAGCAGCAGCAGCATGGAGGACATTATACGGCAGAACTGAACAGTGTAGATGTGAATCCAGTGTTGAGGGGAGCTAAAGGACATTAGGGATTCCTGCTCTCCTGTCTCCATGTAGCACATGTTCAGAAGTAACAGCAGCAGTATTGAGGACATTATACAGCAGCAGCATGGAGGACATTATACAGCAGCAGTATGGAGGACGTTATACAGCAGCAGCATGGAGGACATTATACAGCAGCAGTATGGAGGACATTATACAGCAGCAGCATGGAGGACATTATACAGCAGCAGCATGGAGGACATTATACAGCAGCAGTATGGAGGACATTATACAGCAGCAGTATGGAGGACATTATACAGCAGCAGTATGGAGGACGTTATACAGCAGCAGCATGGAGGACATTATACAGCAGCAGCATGGAGGACATTATACAGCAGCAGCATGGAGGACATTATACAGCAGCAGCATGGAGGACATTATACAGCAGCAGCATGGAGGACATTATACAGCAGCAGCATGGAGGACATTATACAGCAGCAGTATGGAGGACGTTATACAGCAGCAGCATGGAGGACATTATACAGCAGCAGTATGGAGGACGTTATACAGCAGCAGCATGGAAGACATTATACAGCAGCAGCATGGAGGACATTATACAGCAGCAGCATGGAGGACATTATACGGCAGTACTGAGCAGTGTAGATGTGAATCCAGTGTTGAGGGGAGCTAAAGGACATGAGGGATTTCTGCTCTCCTGTCTGTATGTAGCATATGTTCAGAAGTAGCAGCAGCATTAAGGACAGTATAAAGCAGTACTGAGCAGTGTAGATGTGAATCCAGCACTGGGGTGACGTAAACGACATGAGGGATTCCTGCTCTCCTGTCTCTATGCAGCACATACTCAGAAGTAGCAGCAGCAGCAGCATGGAGGACATTATACAACAATACTGAGCAGTGTAGATGTGAATCCAGAATTGGGGTGACGTAAAGGACATGAGGGATTCCTGCTCTTCTGTCTCCATGTAGCACATGTTCAGAAGTAGCAGCAGCAGCATGGAGGACATTATACAGCAGCAGCATGGAGGACATTATACAACAGCAGCATGGAGGACATTATACAGCAATACTGAGCAGTGTAAATGTGAATCCAGCAATGTGGTGACGTAAAGGACATGACGGATTCCTGCTCTCTTGCCTTTATGCAGCACATATTCAGAAGTAGCAGCAGCAGCAGCATGGAGGACATTATATAACAATACTGAGCAGTGTAGATGTGAATCCAGCATTGGAGTGAAGCAAAGGACATGAGGGATTCCTGCTCTCCTGTCTCCATGTAGCACATGTTCAGAAGTAACAGCAGCAGTATGGAGGACATTATACAGCAGCAGTATGGAGGACGTTATACAGCAGCAGCATGGAGGACATTATACAGCAGCAGCATGGAGGACATTATACAGCAGCAGTATGGAGGACATTATACAGCAGCATGGAGGACATTATACAGCAGCAGCATGGAGGACATTATACAGCAGCAGCATGGAGGACATTATACAGCAGCAGCATAGAGAACATTATACAGCAGCAGCATGGAGGACATTATACAGCAGCAGCATGGAGGACATTATACAGCAGCAGCATGGAGGACATTATACAGCAGCAGCATGGTGGACATTATACGGCAGTACTGAGCAGTGTAGATGTGGATCCAGTGTTGAGGGGAGCTAAAGGACATGAGGGATTTCTGCTCTCCTGTCTGTATGTAGCATATGTTCAAAAGTAGCAGCAGCATTAAGGACAGTGTAAAGCAGTACTGAGCAGTTTAGATGTGAATCCAGCATTGGGGTGACGTAAAGGACATGAGGGATTCCTGCTCTTCTTTCTCTATCCAGCACATGTTCAGAAGTAGCAGCAGCATGGAGGACATTATACAGCAGCAGCACGGAGGACATTATACAGCAGCAGCATGGAGGACATTATACAGCAGCAGCATAGAGAACATTATACAGCAGCAGCATGGAGGATATTATACAGCAGCAGCATGGAGGACATTATACAGCAGCACCATGGAGGACATTATACAGCAGCAGCATGGTGGACATTATACGGCAGTACTGAGCAGTGTAGATGTGGATCCAGTGTTGAGGGGAGCTAAAGGACATGAGGGATTTCTGCTCTCCTGTCTGTATGTAGCATATGTTAAAAAGTAGCAGCAGCATTAAGGACAGTGTAAAGCAGTACTGAGCAGTTTAGATGTGAATCCAGCATTGGGGTGACGTAAAGGACATGAGGGATTCCTGCTCTTCTTTCTCTATCCAGCACATGTTGAGACGTAGCAGCAGCATGGAGGACATTATACAGCAGCAGCACGGAGGACATTATACAGCAGCAGCATGGAGGACATTATACAGCAGCAGCATAGAGAACATTATACAGCAGCAGCATGGAGGATATTATACAGCAGCAGCATGGAGGACATTATACAGCAGCAGCATGGAGGACATTATACAGCAGCAGCATGGAGGACATTATACAGCAGCAGCATGGAGGACATTATACAGCAGCAGCATGGAGGACATTATACAGCAGCAGCATAGAGAACATTATACAGCAGCAGCATGGAGGACATTATACAGCAGCAGCAGCATGGAGGACATTATACAGCAGCAGCATGGAGGACATTATACAGCAGCAGCATGGAGGACATTATACAGCAGCAGCATGGAGGACATTATACAGCAGCAGCATGGAGGACATTATACAGCAGCAGCATGGAGGACATTATACAGCAGCAGCATGGAGGACATTATACAGCAGCAGCATGGAGGACATTATACAGCAGCAGCATGGAGGACATTATACAGCAGCAGCATGGAGAACATTATACAGCAGCAGCATGGAGGACATTATACAGAAGCAGCATGGAGGACATTATACAGCAGCACTGAGCAGTGTATATGTGAATCCAGCTCTGGGGTGAGGTAAAGGACTTGTTAGAGAGCTCAGCACGGTCTTTCTCCCTCTGCTTGTGTTCTTCTCTGCTCCTCACTCCTCCTCTCATCTCTCCATACAGTATGACAGTAAGCCGGCAGTCTGTCTGGACGTTAGTGGTCACAGAACTGCGCTGACCCGAGTCTTTGTAACATTTTATAACTTTTTTCCTCCATCCTCTGATCACAATATAAAGCGAGAAAATCATTAATTATCGCTCCTGTCAATGAGGAGTAAAGGTGAAAGAGATTCAGAAATCCCGGTTTTATACTGATAAACATCCTATAAGTGGTGTGGAAGATTAATAATATTCTTCTTTATGTTATATTTTATATTACAACACTAATATATTATATATTAATGGATCCTTCTGTCTCTTGACAGTCGGGATGATGTGAGATCAGGGCTCTGTGCGGCCGGATCATCACCTCCAGGACTCCTCGTTCTTAATGACCTCGGTTGGATGTTGGGGGTGATTGTCCGGCTGCAGAATAAATTTGGAGCCAATCAGGCGGCTCCCCGATGGGGTTACATGATGGATAAGTGGATTTCTCAGCATTGAGGACACCATTAATCCGATTCTTGACCAAATCAGGTGAAATGTAGCCTCAAATTTGCAGGACCATCACTGTTCCTACAGACCCTCATTATTGTGCCACCCTTCGGGGAACAAATATTTCACAGGTTTCCTCCTCCGTCCACAGTTTTGTGCCTAGTTGAGTCACTTCGCCTTGCTTCTATATTTATTTGGACACAATTCTTCTACAAAGACCATTCCTGACCCGATTTCTCCAAGCGTTAATGGCTAATGCCCATTCTGAGTTGATGCCACTGCTGGACATCTTCCAATTTCAAAGAAAAGTCAACATGATGGGACTTTCATCTGCTGCACTCGTTTTCTTGGCCAACACTGCGTCTATGGTCCTCAACGTTGCCCATTTCTTGGTGCTTTTACTAATTCGAACATCTTGAAACCCCCGTCTGATGTGAAGTCTTTTCCTGGGAGACTCCTGGCTGATGCAGTATAACTACCTTGTGTCTTCTTGCTTTGCTCCGTCTCACCCTGGTGTGTGACCTAGGACATGAAACCGTCTTCCACAACCTCACCTTAGTAGCAGAGTTTGTCTGTTCCTCACCCAGTTTTCATCCCCTACACAGCTATTTCTGTTTCAGTTAATCAACGCTACAACCTACAAATAAAAAATGATGATCATTATCATGTTTGATATAATTCATCACTTATAGATGTGACTGTAAATATACAAAATCCCTGACAATTGTATGTAGAAGAAGTGATGAAGGTGACGGGCGGTCACCAAATATTAATTTCTCTTTTCTTCCTTCATTTTGCGTTTTGTTAATTGATACAAAAATAAAATATTAACACTTCTAGGTACGGGGAAGTACCAAGCGAACGGTGAAAGGGAAGGGGGAGATGGTGACCCCTGACCAAACCTACAGCTGGTCTCTGGAGTTCCTCACCACCTTAGGTAGGTTTCGCACCTATGTGCCGAGCTAGATACCTGACCATGGCTGACCCTGTGCTGGGCCCTAGGTAGAGAACGGCTGGGATGAGTGCTTAGTCAACCCCACTATGTTCTAAAACACATAGGGAATACACACAGGGGAAAGTATTCAAACAGCTTATTTCCCAGATAACTCAGGGAGAGGAACAGCAACAACAAAGTCTTCCAGATTAATGCAAGCCACCTGCTTGCACTCAAGACCATATAGAAATTTAACTCTATCACCAGCAAACACCAAGGGCAAATGCAGGTATTTAAGGACACAAGGGGTAGTTATGAGAATTCACAGCTGAGAGGTGAGGATATCTGCAGGGTCCTAAAAGTAAAAGAATAAGCTACAAACAGAAAAGATACATAGGATTCTATTTACACAACAGCAGGAAGAATAGATGGTGACCCCTGACCAAACCTACCGCTGGTCCCTGGGGTTCCTCACTAACCCTAACCCTATATAGGTTTCTCACCTCTGCGCCGAACAGGATACTTGACCCAAGATTTCCCTAGTGCTGGACTGCAAATAGGGAACGGATGGGATGAGCTCTTCATCAACCCCATTAAACACTAGAGAAGACACAAGGAGGACACACAGGGGGAAAAGCATGAACTACTTATTACAGATGAGTCAGGTAGAAGTTCAGCAACGAAACAATAGAGGAGTACAAGTCACCTGCTTGCAACCAAAGCTTGAATGAACTGAAAAACATCACCAGCATCAGTCCATGGAAGGAAGGAGTATTTAACTACCAAGGGAATGCTGATGATCAGCAGCTGGGTGGAAGGAGAGCTCCGCTAGGTCCTAAAGGGGAAAATATGAAAACCAAGCAGGAAAACTACCTAGTACAATGAATACCGAACAATAGAAAGTCAGGGAGCATTCTGCACAGCCAAACACTGTGACCTTCTATTGCCAGAAAGCACAGGTCACAGTTTCTTACTTTGCAGAGTTTTTCCACTCCTGTCTAAAACTTTTGCCCAGTACCATATAACCATATCATTTCATATAGATGCATCATAAAAGGAAATAAGAACATTGTACTGAGACAACCATTGATCTGTGCAGAACTGTAGTTAATGGCTCGGGGACTTCATTATTTGGCAGCGAGGAGGGGGAGGGGAGCGTTATTACCCCCCCCCCCCCCAATATAATACAGTCCATGGCAGCGATGCTATCGATGGTCTGTCTTGACCTCGCCGTCTGTGTCCACCGTCTTGAGTCACCCTGTGATATCTGGTCTGCGGCTTCCGATCCCCCATTAATCATTTACTTATTAAGCTGAGCACATGATTAATTGGGCGTCCGGTGCGATCAATATCCCTCATTGTCTCCCACTTCTCTGTGTCACTTTGTGGCCGAAGGTTAAAAGACAAATCACATTTCCTTTATAAAGTTTTACTTTATCGGATTATTTGAGCTGATTGCAGCCATCACTGTGCCACAAGGGCCACCCAGCTTTCTACACACCCTGAAGGACACAGAAACAATGGCATCTCATGTGACAGATGTGATAAACAGGCAATCTGCAAATCTCCCCATATAAAAAATTATATTGTCTTACCCCTGAAAAATCCCTCCATAATACCGATCACTAGGCGCCCCTGTTCTGTGTAATGTGCTGTCCATGGCCTGATGTCAGGAAAGTGGGGGTGGATTATAGGGGCGGGACTGTGTCCCTTTAAAGGAAGTGAGGGAGAGGCTTCATCTCTCTACAGGAAGTGGGGGAAGGGTCTTTTTGTATGTACAGGAAGTGGGGGAGGAGCTTCATCTCTACTGGAAGTGGGGGAGTGGCTTATTCTCACTACTGGAAGTGGGGGAGGGGCTTTATGTTTGTGCAGTGAGTGGGGGAGGAGCTAAATCTCTTTACAGGAAGTGGGGAGTGTCTTTATGTTTGCACAGGAAGTGGGGGAGGAGCTTAATCTCTTTACAGGAAGTGGGGAGTGGCTTTATGTTTGTACAGGAAGTTGGCGAGGAGCTTCATCTTCGTACAGGAAGTGGGGAGGGGATTCATCTCACTACTCGAAGTGGGGGAGGGGCTTTATGTTTGTACAGCAAGTGAGGGAGGGGCTTCAGCTCTACTGGAAGTGTGGGAGGAGCATCATCTACTGGAAGTGGGGGAGGGATTTTATGTCTTTATGTTTCTACAGGAAGTGGGGGAGGAGGTTCATCTCTCTACAAGAAGTGGGGAAGGGTCTTTATGTTTGTACAGGAAGTGGGGGAGGAGCTTCATCTCTCTACAAGAAGTGGGGAAGGGTCTTTATGTTTGTACAGGAAGTGGGGAGGAGCATCATTTCTACTGGAAGTGGGGGAGGAGCTTCATCTCTCTACAAGAAGTGGGGAAGGGTCTTTATGTTTGTACAGGAAGTGGGGAGGAGCATCATTTCTACTGGAAGTGGGGGAGGAGCTTCATCTCTCTACAAGAAGTGGGGAAGGGTCTTTATGTTTGTACAGGAAGTGGGGAGGAGCATCATTTCTACTGGAAGTGGGGGAAGATCTTCATCTCTCTACAGGAAGTGGGGAAGGGTCTTTATGTTTGTACAGGAAGTGGGGGAGGAGCATCATCTCTACTGGAAGTGGGGGAGGAGCTTTATCTCTCTACAGGAAGTGGGGGAGGGTCTTTATGTTTGTACAGGAAGTGGGGAGGAACATCATCTCTACTGGAAGTGGGGGAGGAGCTTTATCTCTCTACAGGAAATGGGGGAGGGTCTTTATGTTTGTACAGGAAGTGGGGAGGTGCATCATCTCTACTGAAAGTGGGGGAGGAGCTTCATCTCTCTATAGGAAGTGGGGGAGGGTGTTTATGTTTGTACAGGAAGTGGGGGAGGAGCATCATCTCTACTGGAAGTGGGGGAGGAGCTTCATCTCTCTACGGGAAGTGGGAAGGGTCTTTATGTTTGTACAGGAAGTGGGGAGGAGCATCATCTTTACTGGAAGTGGGGGCGGAGCTTCATCTCTCTACAGGAAGTGGGGAAGGGTCTTTATGTTTGTACAGGAAGTGGGGGAGGAGCTTCATCTCTACTGAAAGTGGGGAAGGGCTTCATCTTGCTACAGGAAGTGCGGAAGGGTCTTTATGTTTGTACAGGAAGTGGGGGAGGAGGTTCATCTTTACTGAAGTGGGGAAGGGACTTCATCCCTCTACAGAAAGTGGAGGAGGAGCTTTATCTCTTCTGGAAGTGGGGGATGGGCTTCATCTCTGCAGGAAGTGGGGAGGGTTTCTTCTCTGTACAGGAAGAGGGGGTGGATCTTTATGTTTCTACACAAAGTGGGGGAGGGGCTTCAAAGTGGAAAAGTGTTCATGAATTATATAGACGAGTCTTTGTCTCTCTACAGGAAGTGTGCTTAATAGGGGCATGTCTTTGTCTTTTTACATGAAGCGGGGGGTGTCTGTCTGTCATGCCTCAAGTTTGGGACTCGATACGGTAACCTTGTGCTGGGTGGTCGGTTTCCGTCCCTGCTGAGCCACAGCCTGGTCACTCCCTGTCCAAATGCTGATTATCTTTTACCTTTTTTTCTATCCCTTTGGTTATCGGGTGTTCTCACTTGCTCATTTTCTCTGTCCTATCACATCCCGGGTGGGGCTATTTATACTCCCCTAATACTAGCCTTCTCTGTTGGCTATCTTTCTATGTGGATTACTGCTAAGGATTTCCAGCCTCGCAGCTAAGGGATTCAGGCAGAGACCAGTGTTTGGTGTTTTTTGCTCGGTGTTTTCTCATTTGCCTTTCCTAAGCCTAAGGTTGTTAGGATTTTACCTTTGCTTGCAATTTTATAATTTCTCCTTTGTACACTTGTTATACATGTCCTTGCCTTGGGAAAATCAATGCTGGACCTTCATCATTCTCAGGATCATTAGTAAGTAAGATGACTGATGAATCCCTACCAATCTCAAGCAAATTATCTGTGGGACCTCCATCCCAGAAATAATATTACTGCAGCGCCCCCCATAGGAATTAGGATTGGTCAGCTCCGTGAAGGTCCCAAAGGACAAGTTACATCTGTGCCCCTTCCCTCTGATCCAGTTGCATAGTCATCCGTCGCGGTACACAGTGTCCAGCATGGTCATCGGTACCGCCGCGCAGCTTCCACTTTGCGGATGACACATAAGAGCAATTTGATCAAATGAGCTAAGAATTTTCCAAAATTTTTCATTTACGATGACGGATTCCTACTGGCTGCTTGACATGGAGGGGGTCCCTACCAAGGTGTTAAGCGAGGGCCAGTGTTGGGTGGTCTCTGCAGAGGTGTTAAGCGAGGGCCATTGTTGGGGGGGTCCCTGCCGTGGTGTTAAGCGAGGGCCAGTGTTGGGGGGTTTCTACAGAGGTGTTAAGCGAGGGCCAGTGTTGGAGGTTCCCTGCAGAGGTGTTAAGCGGGGGCCATTGTTGGGGGTCCCTGCTGAGGTTTTAAGCGAGGGCCAGTGTTGGGGGGTTTTTACAGAGGTGTTAAGCGAGGGCCAGTGTTGGAGGTTCCCTGCAGAGGTGTTAAGCGGGGGCCATTGTTGGGGGTCCCTGCTGAGGTGTTAAGCGAGGGCCAGTGTTGGGGGTTCCCTGCAGAGGTGTTAAGCGGGGGCCAGTGTTAGGGGGGTCCCTGTAGAGGTGTTAAGTGACGGCCAGTGTTGGGGGGTCCTTGCCGATGTGTTAAGCGAGGGCCAGTGTTGAGGGTCCCTGCCGATGTGTTAAGCAAGGGCCAGTGTTGGGGGTCCCTTCTGATGTGTTAAGCGAGGGCCAGTGTTGGGGGGTCTCTGCCTATGTGTTAAGCGAGGGCCAGTGTTGGGGGGGTCCCTGCCAAGGTGTTAAGCGAGGGCCAGTGTTGGGGGGTTTCTACAGAGGTGTTAAGCGGGGGCCATTGTTGGGGGTCCCTGCTGAGATGTTAAGCGAGGGCCAGTGTTGGGGGTTCCCTGCCGATGTGTTAAGCAGGGGCCAGTGTTGGGGGGGTCCCTGTAGAGGTGTTAAGTGACGGCCAGTGTTGGGGGGTCCTTGCCGATGTGTTAAGCGATGGCCAGTGTTGAGGGTCCCTGCCGATGTGTTAAGCAAGGGCCAGTGTTGGGGGTCCCTTCTGATGTGTTAAGTGAGGGCCAGTGTTGGGGGGTCTCTGCCTATGTGTTAAGCGAGGGCCAGTGTTGGGGCGGGTCTCTCCCGATGTGTTAAGCGAGGGCCAGTGTTGAGGGGTCTCTGCTGATGTGTTAAGCGAGGGCCAGTGTTGGGGGGGTCTCTGCCTATGTGTTAAGCGAGGGCCAGTGTTGGGGGGTCCCTGCAGAGGTGTTAAGTGAAGGCCAGTGTTGGGGGGTCCCTGCAGAGGTGTTAAGCAGGGGCCAGTGTTGGGGGGTCTGTGCAGAGGTGTTAAGCGAGGGCCAGTGTTGGGGGTCTCTACAGAGGTGTTAAGCGAGGGCCAGTGTTGAGGGGTCCCTGCAGAGGTGTTAAGTGAGGGCCAGTGTTGGGGGGTCCCTGCAGAGGTGTTAAGCGGGGGCCAGTGTTGGGGGGTCCCTGCCAAGATGTTAACTGAGGGCCAGTGTTGGGGGGTCCCTGCAGAGGTGTTAAGCAAGGGCCAGTGTTGGGGGTCTGTGCAGAGGTGTTAACTGAGGGCCAGTGTTGGGGGGTCTGTGCAGAGGTGTTAAGCGAGGGCCAGTGTTGTGGGTCCCTTCTGATGTGTTAAGTGAGGGCCAGTGTTGGGGGGTCTCTGCCTATGTGTTAAGCGAGGGCCAGTGTTGGGGGGGGTCTCTCCCGATGTGTTAAGCGAGGGCCAGTGTTGAGGGGTCTCTGCTGATGTGTTAAGCGAGGGCCAGTGTTGGGGGGGTCTCTGCCTATGTGTTAAGCGAGGGCCAGTGTTGGGGGGTCCCTGCAGAGGTGTTAAGTGAAGGCCAGTGTTGGGGGGTCCCTGCAGAGGTGTTAAGTAGGGGCCAGTGTTGGGGGGTCTGTGCAGAGGTGTTAAGCGAGGGCCAGTGTTGGGGGTCTCTACAGAGGTGTTAAGCGAGGGCCAGTGTTGAGGGGTCCCTGCAGAGGTGTTAAGTGAGGGCCAGTGTTGGGGGGTCCCTGCAGAGGTGTTAAGCGGGGGCCAGTGTTGGGGGGTCCCTGCCAAGATGTTAACTGAGGGCCAGTGTTGGGGGGTCCCTGCAGAGGTGTTAAGCAAGGGCCAGTGTTGGGGGTCTGTGCAGAGGTGTTAACTGAGGGCCAGTGTTGGGGGGTCTGTGCAGAGGTGTTAAGCGAGGGCCAGTGTTGTGGGGTCCCTGCAGAGGTATTAAGCAAGGGCCAGTGTTGGGGGGGTCCCTGCAGAGGTATTAAGTGAGGGCCAGTGTTGGGGGGGTCTCTGTCGAGGTGTTAAGCGGAGGCCAGTGTTGGTGGGTCCCTGCAGAGGTGTTAAGCGAGGGCCAATGTTGAGGGGTCCCTGCAGAGGTATTAAGTGAGGGCCAGTGTTGGGGGAGTCTCTGTCGAGGTGTTAAGCGAGGGCCAGTGTTGGGGGGGTCCCTGCAGAGGTGTTAAGCGGGGGCCAGTGTTAGGGTCTCTGTCGAGGTGTTATGCGGAGGCCAGTGTTGGTGGGTCCCTGCAGAGGTGTTAAGTGAGGGCCAGTGTTGGGGGGTCCCGGCTGTTTTTGTTCCATTATAATAAAATATTTCCCATTAACATCGTAGAATTAGATGATTTCTCGGCTGCTCTTTTGTTTCTACAAATCGCAGTCACACGGGGGCAGCGCCCAGAAGCCGAATCTTAATACTTCTCTATTATCCCAAATTGCGCCGCCTGCTTTGTTTTCTCTCCTCATCATCAATAAATTAAATTTTGGTGGGGGGTGGTTTGTGTGTCTTTTTTTTTTCAATTTACACTCCGCGGCTGAATCACCATTGCTTTGGTGGCGGCGGCTGAGGCGGAACGGCGCGCGGCTCGTTTTAATCTACTGATTATAAATAGGTCGATGCCGGGTTGTGGATTTGTTATTAAATTCTGATGTTTTTCTTTTTCTTATTATAGCTATCTGGTGTCCTTGTATCCTCACTGACCATCACTCTGCTTCACCCTTTGATTGCAGGCACATGGACGCACTGTGGATACATATTGATTGGTGACCATAGACGTCTATGGTCCCGCGCTGGCAAAAAACATGAAAAAGACTGTGGCGTGCATGCTCTCATGGTGGCACAAGTTGCCTATTCAGTGAATTGATAATTTTACAAAAATTTGAGAAAGTCAACATTAGTCAAGACTGATCCTCACTGGCATGCCTCGAAAAGAGGGGTGCACAATAAGGGTTAAATTGGGTTCCCCACCTTTTGCCACCTAGAACAGGAGGACTTGTTTCCCCTTTCACGCTATTTTTATGACCCTCAGGCAAGAATTTACTACTCCAGCCAACCCAGAAACCAGGGCTGGCGTCAGCACCCGGCTCACCCGGGCAAGTGCCGGGGCCCTGGAGATACCATAGTCCTTCACCAATCAGAAGAGGAGCATGAGAATGACCTGGGGGATTGAAAATAAACCCAGATTATTAGATTAGAAAAGAGCCTCACATGGGAAGACTAAAAGTAAAATGATACTTTGATCCAATAGGACAGGGGTCTTCACTGTGCCCCTTCAGTTGTTTCAAAAACTAAAATTTCCAGCAAAACTTTGGAGTGAGAATAACCTGGGGGCATTAAAAATTAATCAGATCATTAGGTCGGATTTCAGCATCATATGGGAAGACAAGAAAGTAATGGAAAGTAATGATCATTTCATCCCATAGATCAGGAGTCTTCACTGTGGCAAAGACTATAACTTCCAGCAACTTCGGAGTGAGAATGACCTTGGGGAATTAAAAATGAGTCATTAGGTTGGATTTTTGGATTTCACCGTCATATGCGAAGACAAGAAAGTAATGGAAAGTAATGATTATTTCATCCCATAGGAATCTTCACTATGCTTTTTTTTTTCGGCTGTTGTAAAAGTAAAACCTACACATTCTAGCAAAAGGTGGGAGTGAGAATGACCTGAGGGCATTAAAAATGAGCCTATTTACACATATAATAATCCCCAATTATATGAAAATAATTTTATTTTTATTCAAGTAGAACATTTTTTACATCACACCATTTTGTGCATAATGACATTACATTGATCAATTGATTTAAGCCAACTAAATGGCAACCCCTGATCTTGAATATCAAGAACAGGGTTTACAATGAAAATAGAAGACAACATACATAGCCAATTGCTGGTTCACAGAAGGACACAGAATGTATAAGCCAAACTTAACTCGGTAGCTCCCAGTGTGACTATGCTGGCACGTTAGTGCTGATTCTGTGGTCACAGTCAAATATATTCATCCAGGAGTATCCACACAAGGCGTTGGAAAATAGGTCCTTTAATCAATGTAGTGAACCGCCAACCAATTCATATTAATTTAAGACGTCTCCACCTCGACGCGTTTCCCCACAAGGGCATGTGGTTCATCAGGAGGCTGGGAAGGTAAGTATAGTCTTATCAGCTTTTCATCGGACATACATAGACCAACAGACATAAGGATACAACAAGTGCACAAAATTCCATCAAACCGGTAGCAAAATAAGTAGATAACTCACTTGTCAGATAATATAATATGGGGTATGCAGGTCAGACGTAGTCCGAGGGGTGGTGATTTTGACAGGGTTCTGTTACAGAGGGAATCGGCTTGGATATTTAGAATGGGATCACTAGCTCCGGGGGGGGCTCAATGAGCAGCTCTCCTTTAACCGTTTCCTCCCCACTTAATTATGGATAGGCCCATTTATTCTAGAAGACAGGTGTCGTGCTTAGGGAGAATTAATCCCCCTTTTGGGAGATTACCCATATTAAAGGGAAATATTTGAAGTATCATATTCATTTGTTGGAGAAACTTTAACTGATATGAAATTTTCTGAGTCAATGAATTGATGGGGGGATCCTAAAACTTAAACCATCATGGTGTCTGGTCTTGGATTATATTGATTTTAGTATCGGACCCGCTAACTGCATGTGGATGATACGTATTTAGTTAGCATGAATTGGTGACTACTGATTGTATATGTATAATGTAATGTGAATGTTTTTATCATTATTGTTATGGCTGCATTTGCATTTATATGTGCGTGGGATCCCTATCTTTAAAATTGCTATGTATATATGCTGCCTCCTTGAATGCCCTTATGTCATCTTAAAAGCTGTGGATCTTCTAAGTTCCCTGTGTATCTCAGTGCGGCTGCGTCGCATTGTAAATGCCCTTATGTCATCTTACAAGCTGTGGACGTTCTAAGTTCCTTTTGTATCTCAGTGCGGTTGCGTCTCATATTGCTTCAAACACGCCCATCCTTGATCATGTGACCGCGATGAGGAAGGCGTTGCTCAGTACTGTGAAGGGCTTTCCCTTCACATTACGTAGCTGGGGCATGCGCACTGGTGGCGCCGGCGGCGCATGCGCAGTTCAGACTGCGGTGACGCTGAATGGGGGAGGATGGGGGTTTCTCCACAGCTGTTTGGTTTAAGTTAGGGCTATTTAAGGCAGCGGGGAACATGCAGCTCCATGACGCCTGGAGGACGGGAGCATGTCATCAAGACAGGATTGACTGTAGTGCTGCTGATCTGTTTGTGTGGCGCCATGGACCTGCATACCCCATATTATATTATCTGACAAGTGAGTTATCTACTTATTTTGCTACCGGTTTGATGGAATTTTGTGCACTTGTTGTATCCTTATGTCTGTTGGTCTATGTATGTCCGATGAAAAGCTGATAAGACTATACTTACCTTCCCAGCCTCCTGATGAACCACATGCCCTTGTGGGGAAACGCGTCGAGGTGGAGACGTCTTAAATTAATATGAATTGGTTGGCGGTTCACTACATTGATTAAAGGACCTATTTTCCAACGCCTTGTGTGGATACTCCTGGATGAATATATTTGACTGTGACCACAGAATCAGCACTAACGTGCCAGCATAGTCACACTAGGAGCTACCGAGTTAAGTTTGGCTTATACATTCTGTGTCCTTCTGTGAACCAGCAATTGGCTATGTATGTTTAAATTGTATCAATTTGTCTTCTATTTTCATTGTAAACCCTGTTCTTGATATTCAAGATCAGGGGTTGCCATTTAGTTGGCTTAAGACAATTGATCAATGTAATGTCATTATGCACAAAATGGTGTGATGTAAAAAATGTTCTACTTGAATAAAAATAAAATTATTTTCATATAATTGGGGATTATTATACGTGTAAATAGACTATTGTTATCCCCGGGGCCTTAGAGCTAAACAATTTCATTACAAATGAGCCAGATCATTAAGTCAGATTTCACTCTCATAAGAGAAAGTAATGGAAAAAAATGATCCTATAGATCAGGGGTCTTCACTATGCTCTTTTCAGCTGTTGTAAAAACTACAACTTCCAGCAAAACTTGGGAGTGAGAATGACCTGAAAGGGAATGTTCAGCGTGAGAATGACCACGGGGCAAATATATAAATAAACCCTTAAAACATCATTTTATTAATAAGCTTAAAACATCAAAAATACACACACTATAGAACCTAAAGTGCACAGGTGGAGAAGGGAGGAGGGTAAAGGATAAAAAACCCTAAATATAAACCTCCCTCCTGTCCACTACCTCTCGCGGGGGTTGGCACCCTAAAAACACGATGTGGCGCCCCCACTCACCGCCGGCTATCCTTAGCCTGCCCAAAGTCACCCTACCGGCAGGTATGAAAAGTGCTCAAAAACTAATAAAGTGCAAAAGTGCGGATAGCCAGTGAGGTATAAAAAGAGGATCATGTATATCAAATTGCCTCGTGCCCAAATTACCTCATATTGATAGATAGATGAGGTGGGTATGGCTTTTTACCAGAGGTTAGGCGAGAATACCTCAAAAAGTGGAGGGGACCCTAATAACTGTCTCCTGACCACTCCCTACCTCAAGCGGGGGTCGGCACCCTAGAAACACGATAAAGTATGGCGCCCCCACACCACGAAGGCTACCCCTAAATGAGTCCCTATTGCACCCTGTCAGATAATATACATACAAATATAAAGTGCTTGTGCTGTGAACCTAAAGTGCATAGTGATAAATGTATAACGATAAGAAGGCACTTATACTAGGATGCAATAATAATTTACAGCAGGATTTTAAACCAGAAAGTGCCTGTGCTTAATCAAAATGCAGGGTGCTGTAAAAAGGGGGGGTACTCATCACTGATACATGATCCAATTGTCGCCTTTGGTTGCCTCAACGCGTTTCTCCCTCCAGGGTCATCAGGAGGCCTGATAATCAACGTGACAGACAGATGTAAAGATGAGCAGATAAGGAAAGGGGCCTGATGCCAGCAGCTCCCTTTTAAACTGAACCAGGCACCTCTGAGCCCACCCCCTCCCAGTCCCACCCCCCAATCCACCCCCCCCCCAGATATGGATAATACACTAAAATAATCATGATTTGTCCATCAGCATGTTTATCAATATTTGGTGCCACATAGGCGTTACTTACATGCCTCATAGCAGCTAGTATAACTCTCCCACCGGCCGATTCGGACATGTGGAGGCCGTTTGCGTTCCAGGGTGAACCGCATCACATGACCGGAAGTGACGCTACGATACCCAGCATCAAACCGGAAGTGACGCGGTAACGTCCACGATCATGTGACTGGTGTTTGCCTTCCAGTCTGGAACGCACCACCATGTTAATGCCAGGTACAATAGGGGCAGAAAACCCGCCTTCCTCTAAAGCATTGCCGAATATAATAAACCAGGGCATCAATCCCACATCCATACAGCCGACCATAGAAGGACAATAGATAAGCAAAGATATATATATATATATATACATAGATATCCCCATCCACAGTATCTATCCCCTTCAATAATTATATTGTATTGTTGTTTAATTATTTAATGATAATAAAGGTTTTAAACAGGAGACACTAATGTATTTATGTTAGTAAAAATGCCATTTATCATGCGGACAAATAGATAGATCAGCCACATAATGTAATCCGTGGGCCACATTGAATGGGCCAAAAGATACCCTTAATGAAATACAAGGGGAGATTGTTGATCGGGGTGGGAAGTGGGGGAAAGGGGTGGGGGGGGCCCGCCGTGCCATATGTCATATGTACATGTGAATGTCAATAATGCACAAAAGTGTCATTAAACGCAAAAAAATTACCTCCCAGTTGCGGGATACAGACCAGTGTGACCATCACAAACCGAAAAAACAGCATTCTCGGGCTCAAAGGAAAGAAACATAAGACAATTGCTCATTAAGTCCCCCAGGGTGTACCGACTCCATCCTGAAGATCCACTCACACTCCTTTCTCAGGAGGATCCTGTCATGATCTCCCCCCCTAGGGTTCTTTTTCACCACCTCTAATACACGGAAGGATAACTGATGGATATCTCCTCCATGATGTCCATTTATGTGTCTCCCCAGCGGCGTATCACGCTGATTGCGGACATCACCCAGGTGTTCCCCAACTCTCCTACGCAGTTCTCTCTTAGTCTTTCCTACGTAGTCTAGGGGGCATGAACAGGTGGCCACATATATCACCCCTGTGGTCTTACAGTTACAGAAACTCCTCAGAAAAAATTCCTTACCATTTTTGGCACTAATCACAGATTTAGAGGGTTTCATGGAGCCGCAATATATACAATCACCGCATCTGAAGAACCCACAGAGGCCTCTATTGAGCCAAGTGCCCACAGGTTGTGGTCTTGTATACCAACTGTGAACCAATCTATCCCTGATCGATCTGCCTCTCCTATATGTAACACTCGGTTTCTGGGATATCATCCCCCTCAAATCTGGATCCAGGGTGAGTACATCCCAATGCTTTCTCAGGACTCCTAGCACCCGCTCATTCTGGCAATCAAAAGTGCCAATTAATCTGGTAATATCCTCATTGCATTTAACCTTGTTACCACATCTATGCAGGAGTGCTGCTCTGTCCTGTTTCTCTGCAAAATCACGGGCTGTATGTAGAATTTTGCCAGGATAACCTCTATCAAGGAAGCGTCGGGTCATGTCCCTAGCCTGTGTCCTAAAATTTGTCATAGTGGAGAAATTCCTCCTCAGGCGCAAATATTGGCCCTTCGGGATACCCATCTTTAGGGGAATCGGATGGTGGCTATCCCATCGAAGTAGATTATTTGTCGCAGTAGGTTTGCGATAAGTTCGAGTGGAGAGACCACCATTCCGCTCCTTCAATATGGTGACATCCAGAAATGGCAATTCGTTAGCATTTATCTCAAATGTGAAATGGAGCCCCAAATCATTGGTATTAAGCTGCTCTACAAATTTTTCAAACAGGGCACTCGTACCTGACCATAAAACAAAAACGTCGTCAATAAATCTCGACCATAAAATAATATGTGTCTGCCACCAATGGTCCTCATCAGTAAATACGACGGTTTCTTCCCACCAGCCCAGGAAGAGATTAGCATACGAGGGCGCACAAGGGCTCCCCATAGCTGTCCCCCTGAGCTGGTGGAAGTACTTACCGTCGAACTTAAAGACATTATGATACAACAAAAATTTAAGGAGACTCAGAAGGAACCGAGTATGATTGGAGCATTCAATGTTTCTGGTGTTTAGATAGTACTCAACAGCTCTAAGCCCCAAATCATGTGGTATGTTGCTATATAGTGCCTCCACATCAATGGAGGCCAAGAGTACCTCCTCCCCTATGACAATGCCATCAATTTTGCCCAAAAGGTCTGCAGTGTCCCTTGTGTAAGAAGGAAGTGAGGTGACGAATGGACGGAGAATCTCATCAATATAGATAGCACTATTTTGTATGTATGAATCGACTCCAGATATTATAGGACGTCCTTTAAGCACATCAAGACCCTTATGAACCTTGGGCAAGGCATAGAAAGTAGGTAACATCGGGGAAGCAGGCTTCAAAAAATCAAACTCACTGTTCGATAGTAAACCACCTTCCCTGGCCTCCTCAAGGATCACCACAAGGGCTGACTCAAAATCTTTCATGGGATTAGAGGGGAGAACCGCATAGGTGTTTTTGTCTCCCAAAATGCGCTGACACATCCCCAAGTATTTTTCATGGTCCATAATTACAAGGTTTCCACCCTTATCGGATGGTTTCAGTACGAGGTTATCATTTCTCTCCAATTCCTCTAGTACTAACCGTTCCTCATTAGAAAGATTACTCTCTGAATTGTTTCCCCCTTTACGTGGGATCCTTTTTAGGTCCCTTTCCACCAATTCCAGAAAGATATCAATGTTTGTGGTATCTCCTTGTGGAGGCATTTTCTTGCTTTTTCCCCTGAGTCTGGTAAATGGACCAAGACCATTTTCTGTGGTGGTGCTCTGTTCTTGCAGAAGCCTAACCTCTGTTAAAAAGCCATACCCACCTCATCTATCTATCAATATGAGGTAATTTGGGCACGAGGCAATTTGATATACATGATCCTCTTTTTATACCTCACTGGCTATCCGCACTTTTGCACTTTATTAGTTTTTGAGCACTTTTCATACCTGCCGGTAGGGTGACTTTGGGCAGGCTAAGGATAGCCGGCGGTGAGTGGGGGCGCCACATCGTGTTTTTAGGGTGCCAACCCCCGCGTGAGGTAGTGGACAGGAGGGAGGTTTATATTTAGGGTTTTTTATCCTTTACCCTCCTCCCTTCTCCACCTGTGCACTTTAGGTTCTATAGTGTGTGTATTTTTGATGTTTTAAGCTTATTAATAAAATGATGTTTTAAGGGTTTATTTATATATTTGCTACTTCAAATTTCCCTTCACTTTAATATAATGACCACGGGGCATTAACATTAAACCAGATCATTATGCGAAAGTTTAAGACAAGAAAGTAATGGAAAGAAATTATCATTTCATCCCATTATGCCCCTTGAGCTGTTGCAAAAACAATTTCTAACAAAACTCTAGAGTGAGAATGACCTGGGGGCATTAAAAATAAACCAGATAATTTGGTTAGATCAGGGCCGCTACAAGGTACTTCATCCCCACCGGGATGCAGGGCCTACCCCCGAGGGACCTGGAAAAACAGTGCCGGTAACACACAAACACTCCAGGTAACCCCTGGTTTTCCCCAATTATCCCCCATAGAATGGTACAAGGCTAGGGTCGGACCAATGGATGGAGCCACTCCAGTCCACTAGACAACCAGATTGGGGGGGGGGGCAGTGGACAGACAGTCAGAGTGGAGTAGACACAGGAGTGTGTGGTGGAGTGAAAGTGACCAGACGGACTGACCGGAATGAACAGTGACCTGAGGGCCCAGGCGGTTAGTTGCCGGTGGAGTACGGTGGAGTACTCTCAGAAGTATGCATCAACGGGGTACAGAATCCTAGGTCAGGCATAAGCTCCAGGCAGGCCTGATAACACCTGCACAGAGAGGAGACCATCAAGGACCTCACTGACCTTGAAGTTCAGGACTTAGTAGCAAAGGGAGAACCGGGGACAGGACCAGAGACGCCGACCCCACAGGGCTCACGCTACCGTCATACGGACTGCTGAAAAAGACAACTAGGAGGGGACCCCCAGACGCTCTATGCCACGGGGACCCACCAATCAAAGACAGGTGCAGGGGAAAGAAGCCACCAGGTCACTAAACCAGCACTGGGACTACCTGCGGTTAAGACCAGCCAGCCTCGGGTGACCAGTTGCCACCAGAAAGTGAGTAAAGAACCAGTTGCACTGAAACCCTTGTGTGGACTACCTTCTTCCGACACCCATCTACATCACCTATCCTCTGGTTTCCGGCCCTGCTTGCGGAGGGCCTAAAACCAGCCCCAGTAGTGAGAACTGTGCAGCAGCGGCTCCATCCTTATAGCCACAACACCGCAAGTGGCGTCACGTATAGACTTTATTCAACAATCCCCTGTAAATATTCCCCTTTTCAAAAAGCCCCGAGTGCACGGAACCAGGCAACGGCCACCAAAGTGACATTCCCCAGTTGTACCCCGCCCGGGACCGAGTACCCCATAACCTTGGGCGACACATCTCCATCATATGGGAAGACAAGAAAGTAATGGAAAGCAATGATCCTTTCATCCCATAGATCGCGGTCACCACTATGCTCTTCCAGGTGTTGTAAAAACTACAAATTCCAGCAAAACTTTGGAGAATGACCCGGAAATAAGTGTTTTGCATGAGAATGACCTGGGGCAATTAAAATTAAACCAAATCATTATGTCAGATTAGAACCTCTTTCGTAGGAACTGATCGATGCAAAACTTAAGAATGAGAATGACCAGTTCAGCATGAGAATGTACTGAGGACATTACAAGCAAATCAGATCACTATATACCTGAATATTTTGAGTTTCTCAAATAGGAAGAGCCACAGGATGGGATGAAGAAGAGCCATCAGGCTAAGTGGGCGGAGATTCCGCAGCAGGGAGGAGGACACTGAGGAGCTGTCAATCAGGCTAAGTGGGTGGAGATTCAGATACAGAGAGGAGGACACTGAGGAGCTGTTGTACCGCCCCCATGTCAGCAGCCGAGCTGCTCGGATCCGGATCAGCGGTGGCTCGAGGGGCGTCCAGAACCGGGGGACCTCGCGGCCACTCGAATGAAGGGGGGTATTTACAGGGGTTGGTGTATTGAAAGTTCATGACACCACCTGTGGTGTGTGGTAAGGTGGAGTACCACCGCTGAGGCTGGGAGTACCTGGTGGCGATGGAGTGGGCAGCCAGGTGTTTAACCCCTCCACGGGTAGGGCAATGGCCCGGGACTCGGTGATGGTGTTCGGGGAGTGCCATTGGGAGGTAAGGGTCACTTGTGTACTCACTCAGTCCATAAAGGTGACACCGACAACTGTATAAACCAAAGTTCTGGACACCGCTGCCGCTGAGGGGGAGCACGTTTTGGTCCCGTTTTGTTGGTGTTGCCTGTTGATCTGTGACCTTTCCTTTGGCACCTTGTTTCTCTCTGGTTGGTCCCTGTAACCTGAATCTAGTGGGGTCCCGCTCCCCACTATGGCTAACTGAGGGAGCTTGCTCTCAGGGTTCACGCTTGGGATTTCTTGGACCGTATTTGTGGAAAGTCCTATCCCTCTTGTTGCGCTAGTACCCAGATTTTGGATCGGGTGGAGAGCGGATCTTGAAGGCTCCGTTCTCATTGGGTAAATTGTCAGGTTGCCTAAAGCTACTCCCTGACCTAGGGTACACGTACCCCATCGTGCCCTGATCCCAGCCCGGTGATGGTACAAGGCCGCCGGCTGTCCTCCACGACAATACCGTGCCCCTTGTCATGATCCCCTGTGACCGGGGGTCCAGCTCCTACCAGGTCCAGACCAACATCTGCTACCTAGTAGTTCCAAGGAACCAAGCTCCTGACCTCCTCTCACTTCCACTTCCAACACACTCTCTTTCTGACCTGACTGACACTCCTGACCTCCCCTTAACTAACCCCCCACATTGGCGACCCTATTCCACTCAGGCTGTCCACTGGTGTGTCTAGTGGGTGTGGTGCAGAGTGTTCCTAGCATTTTGATTAGCTGGTTTTGACAACACCATTGGTTAGGGACCCGTAACAAAGGAGGAGGTGGATATTGCACATAAGGGCAGATTGCACAATACCCTGTGACGACCTGATAGGCCAGGGCATCACACTCCCCCTTGGTTAAACGTAGCTCGTCCCTGAGCTACAGGACATCAGAGGTTTATTTATTTATTTATTTTTTTTAAACAGAAAAAGCAGAAGAAAAAGAAACATTTTGATTAACAGAGATTCATCCCAATATAGGGAGGCTTGGTACTTAACCGCTACGGCAAACTTTAAAGTTCATCTCTCCAACCGTGGGTCGCTACCGGATTCGTTGGCATCGAAGGCTCAACCTACTCCGTTGCAGCCTCTTCCTGCTACAGTCCAGTCCCAATGTCCCGGATCCCATTAACCTGCCACCCAAACAACCTGACCCCCTGTGTCTGATGGGTGTGGTGTAGTGTGTTCCTGGGATTTTGATTAGCTGGTTTTGGCAACACCATTGGTCAGGGACCCATAACCAAGGAGGAGGTGGATATTGCACATAAGGACAGATTGCACAATACCCTATGATGACCTGATAGGCCAGGGCATCACACTGTCAATCGGGATAAGTGGGCGGAGATTCAGCAGCAGGGAGGAGGACACTGAGGAGCTGTCAATCAGGATAAGTGGGCGGAGATTCAGCTGCAGAGAGGAGGACACTAAGGAGCTGTCAATAAGGATAAGTGGGTGGAGATTCAGCAGCAGGGATGTTGACACTGAGGAGCTGTCAATCAGGATAAATGGGCGGAGATTCAGCTGCAGGGAGGAAGACACTGAGGAGCTGTCAATCAGGATAAGTGGGCGGAGATTCAGCAGCAGGGAGGAAGACACTGAGGAGCTGTCAATCAGGATAAGTGGACGGAGATTCAGCTGCAGGGAGGAGGACACTGAGGAGCTGTCAATCAGGATAAGTGGGCGGAGATTCAGCTGCAGGGAGGAGGACACTGAGGAGCTGTCAATCAGGATAAGTGGGCGGAGATTCATTTTCAGCAGGGAGGAGGAAACTGAGGAGCTGTCAATCGGTATAAGTGGGAGGAGATTCAGCAGCAGGAAGGAGGACACTGAGGAGCTGTCAATCAGGATAAGTGGGAGGAGATTCAGCAGCAAGGAGGAAGACACTGAGGAGCTGTCAATCAGGATAAGTGGGCGGAGATTCAGCTGCAGCAGGGAGGAGGACACTGAGGAGCTGTCAATCAGGATAAGTGGGTGGAGATTCATCAGCAGGGAGGAGGACACTGAGGAGTTGTCAATCAGGCTAAGTGGGTGGAGATTCAGCAGCAAGGAAGAAGACACTAAGGAGCTGTCAATCAGGATAAGTGGGCGGAAATTCAGCAGCAGGGAGGAGGACACTAAGGAGCTGTCAATAAAGATAAGTGGGTGGAGATTCAGCAGCAGGGATGTGGACACTGAGGAGCTGTCAATCAGGCTAAGTGGGCGGAGATTCAGCTGCAGGGAGCAGGACACTGAGGAGCTGTCAATCAGGATAAGTGGGCGGAGATTCAGCTGCAGAGAGGAGGACACTGAGGAGCTGTCAATCAGGATAAGTGGGCGGAGATTCAGCTGCAGGGAGGAGGACACTAAGGAGCTGTCAATCAGGATAAGTGGGCGGAGATTCAGCTGCAGAGAGGAGGACACTGAGGAGCTGTCAATCAGGATAAGTGGGCGGAGATTCAGCAGCAGGGAGGAGGACACTAAGGAGCTGTCAATAAAGATAAGTGGGCGGAGATTCAGCTGCAGAGAGGAGGACACTGAGGAGCTGTCAATCAGGATAAGTGGGTGGAGATTCAGCAGCAGGGAGGAGGACACTAAGGAGCTGTCAATCAGGATAAGTGGGTGGAGATTCAGCAGCAGAGAGGAGGAATGCTGAGGAGCTGTCAATCAGGATAAGTGGGTGGAGATTCAGCAGCAGGGATGTGGACACTGAGGAGCTTTCAATCAGGCTAAGTGGGTGGAGATTCAGCTGCAGGGAGGAAGACACTGAGGAGCTGTCAATCAGGATAAGTGGGCGGAGATTCAGCAGCAGAGAGGAGGAATGCTGAGGAGCTGTCAATCAGGATAAGTGGGTGGAGATTCAGCTGCAGGGAGGAGGACACTGAGGAGCTGTCAATCAGGATAAGTGGGCGGAGATTCAGCAGCAGAGAGGAGGAATGCTGAGGAGCTGTCAATCAGGATAAGTGGGTGGAGATTCAGCTGCAGGGAGGAGGACACTGAGGAGCTGTCAATCAGGATAAGTGGGCGGAGATTCAGCAGCAGAGAGGAGGAATGCTGAGGAGCTGTCAATCAGCCTAGGCGAGTGTAGATCAAATTTGAACTTTCCAAAAGTATCATACAGCCATTCTGACATGGATTTTCAACGCAAATACACCAGCCTCATCATGTCTAATGGATCTATTTAATATTGCCTGCAGTTTATATTATAAAATCTGCTAACAGATCGTCTTTAACTTACGCGACTACCGAGTCTTTCTTGGCCGCAATATCATTGAATATATGATGGTTGTAATGTCCGTGAGGGAATTTATAGGAAACCATTGAACCATAAACCCCACGGAGACGCCGCCAATAGAATAACTACACTCCCATCATAATAAAGTTGAGATTGCCTTTAATATAATTACTTCTTCTCCTGCGATATCACCGCAGACTCCTCGCCGGCGCGGAAAACCTCATTAATCCTTCCTTCCCCTCAGTCCTTATCTATGATGGATGGGACAAAATAAAAATGTAACTGCACCAATAAAACTGAAATAATCTGCAAAAGAGACGGAGAGGAGCTGTCATTGTGTGGCACATTGGGTGCTGCTATCAGCGGGAGGACATCTTACAAGGAACCTCATGGTCTTGAGGTTTGCCTATTGTTCAGCTGCAATTTCAGTATTTTACAATTACTTTATAGGGGCTTCCTCCCCTGACACCCTCGTAGGATAATGTCTTCTATCCCCCAGTAAGAAGCTGCTTATACTGGGCACCGGTGCTGAGATGACCAGTGATTGTATTTGTGACCTTAGCAGAAAATTATTACTTTCCTGCAGCACCCCCACAGGTGACATGAGGTACTACACAATTTCAATTGGAGGTAGTTTATGGTCTGTATAATGCATAAACATGTTTAGATGAGCCAGAAATCTAATAGAACTGGAAGACGAGCCAGGAATCTCTCAGAACTGGAAGACGAGCCAGGAATCTCACACAACTGGAAGACAAGCTAGGAATCTCACAGAACTGAAAGACGAGCCAGGAATCTCCGAGAACTGGAAGATGAGCCAGGAATCTCACAGAACTGGAAGATAAGCCAGCTATCTTATAGAACTGGAAGACGAACCAAAAATCTCTCAGAACTGGAAGACGAGCCAGGAATCTCACACAACTGGAAGACAAGCTAGGAATCTCACAGAACTGAAAGACGAGCCAGGAATCTCCGAGAACTGGAAGATGAGCCAGGAATCTCACAGATTGGGAAGATGAGCCAGGAATCTCAGAGAACTGGAAGATGAACCAAACATCTCACAGAACTGGAAGAGGAGCCAGGAATCTCACAGAGCTGGAAGACGAGCCAGGAATCTTACAGAACAGAACTGGAAGACGAGCCAGGAATCTCACAGAACTGGAAGATGAGCCAGGAATCTCACACAACTGGAAGATGAATCAGGAATCTTACAGAACTGGAAGACGAGCCAGGAATCTCACAGAACTGGAAGACGAGCCAGGAATCTTACAGAACTGGAAGACGAGCCAGGAATCTCACAGAACTGGAAGACGAGCCAGGAATCTTACAGAACTGGAAGACGAGCCAGGAATCTCACAGAACTGGAAGACGAGCCAGGAATCTCACAGAACTGGAAGACGAGCCAGGAATCTCACAGAACTGGAAGACGAGCCAGGAATCTCACAGAACTGGAAGACGAGCCAGGAATCTTACAGAACTGGAAGACGAGCCAGGAATCTTACAGAACTGGAAGACGAGCCAGGAATCTCACAGAACTGGAAGACGAGCCAGGAATCTTACAGAACTGGAAGACGAGCCAGGAATCTCACAGAACTGGAAGACGAGCCAGAAATCTAACAGAACTGGAAGACAAGCGAGAAATATCACAGAATTGGAAGACAAGCGAGAAATCTCACCTGTTCCCCCTTTATTTACCATTTTGGAGACCCTACTTGTTGGTCTCATCTTTCTCAATGTCATTGGGACTTCCATCATTGTTGGGGTTTTTAGTGGTAAGTGGTTGTCCAAAATGGACACCCCCTTTAACTGGAACGTTACCCTGTATAATCTTCGTGGATGCACAGCTGATTTAAAGAATAACCATTGTTTTAATTTAATTTAATTTTAAAAAAAAATCAATAGCAAGTGTAAAAATGAGAAACTTTGTAATTTATGTTATTGGAGAAATCTGCTTCTGCCTCTTCCAGATCTGACCTTTCACTCTGTACATGCTGTATTCATTGAAGACAGATTTTTTTATTACTGAGATAAAAGACGACAGTTAGTGCACATTAAGTTCTATGGAGAAAGGAGAGGGGAGGAGCTAGAGGCCAACTGTCACGGGGGTGTCTGGCTGTAGAGGGTCACTTCATTTGGCTGCACAAACTGCTCCCTGACCTTCTATTCTTCCTGTTATGGTGCAAATGGTATCCTATGTATCTTCTATGTTTGGGGTTTCCCTTTTCCTTTTAGGAACCTGTGTATATCCTCACCTCTTAGCTATTAATCCTCATCACTAGCCCTTGTGTCCTTAAATACCTGCATTTCTCCTTGAGATTTGCTGGTAATAGAGTTCTATACAGTCTTGAGTGCAAGCAGGCGGCTTGCATTGACCTAGAGAGACTTTGTTGTTGTTGCTGTTCCTCTTCCTGAGTCATCTTGGAAATAATCTGTTGGTATACTTTTCCCTGTGTGTTTACTGTGTGTTTTTAGAGCTTAGTGGGGTTGACTAAGCGCTCATCCCATCCGTTCCCTACTTAAGGCCCAGTTTAGGGTCAGGTATCCTACTCGGCGATAGGTACGGAACCTATCTAGGGTGGTCAGGAGAGCCAGGGACCACCAGAAGGTTTGATTAGGGGTCAAATCTGTATTCACTGAAGATGGGGTTACACTTTAACTTTCGACATCAACATCTTAAGGGATGACTCGGCTTTAGATGGAAAAGAGGAATGGAGAGGTCCTGAAGGAAATAGAGATGGAGACAATCAAGGGAACCATGAACTCATCATTAAGACTTGAGATGCCAACAGAAGACAGGACTACCTGGAGGAGACATACATTTAAAGGGGATCTCTGAGATACACCATCAATGTCGGATCACTGCGGCTCTGACTTCTAGGACAACCAGTGATCCGCATAATGAAGGGGCCACAGAAGGAGAAACATGGAGTGAAGCCACCAGAATTGAGGAGACCATCGCCATGGCTCTGCAACCTCAAGAAAATCCATGTCTGGTCATTACAGGGGAACCAAAGACTACTCCATCTTCTATTCTGAGGGTCCCAGAGTTAGGGGTCACCAGGATTAAGCCTTGGTCTGTCCTAAGGAAGAGTCGTAGAGAATCCCTTTAATAATATTAAAGTGTATACATAATAATGAATGTGGAAAACACAGCGGACAACGTCTTCAGCAGCACAGACAGCTCCGCAGCGGCCGCCTCCACGGGTCACACTGAGAAAGCGACTCAAGATGTGTCAAGAAGACGAGATAGAAGCCTTATGATTTCTGCTATGAAACAAACGGTCTTCAGAGATCACAAAGCACAAGTCTTCTAAGAAATGTTTCATCAAAAGTCTACAATGAACTTAAGAAAGTTATAATCCGGATGAAAGCAGAAAGCGACACCACAATGACCGCAGCAGCCGGGCTCCTAGAAACATTACAGCTCCTTTTGCTTTTATTGTCAAAACAGCAAATAAAATGTGATACAAAAAGAGTCCCCAGAGTCAGGGTCACCAGAGTCACCAGAGTCAGGGTCACCAGAGTCAAGGTCACCAGAGTCAGGGTCACCAGAGTCAGGGTCACCAGAGTCACCAGAGTCAGGGTCACCAGAGTCACCAGAGTCAGGGTCACCAGAGTCAGGGTCACCAGAGTCACCAGAGTCAGGGTCACCAGAGTCAGGGTCACCAGAGTCAGGGTCACCAGAGTCACCAGAGTCAGGGTCACCAGAGTCACCAGAGTCAGGGTCACCAGAGTCACCAGAGTTTGGGTCACCAGAGTCACCAGAGTTTGGGTCACCAGAGTCACCAGAGTTTGGGTCACCAGAGTCACCAGAGTTTGGGTCACCAGAGTCACCAGAGTCAGGGTCATCAGAGTCAGCAGAGTCAGGGTCACCAGAGTCAGGGTCATCAGAGTCAGCAGAGTCAGGGTCACCAGAGTCAGCAGAGTCAGGGTCACCGGAGTCAGAGTCAGCAGAGTTAGGGTCACCAGAGACTTTTGGTCTGTACTGTACGTTCTGCATAAATTCTTCACCATTTTTAATATTTCTTCTTGCTGTCAGTGAATAGGAGCAGCCCATTAGAATTTGAGGCCATATAGGCATGAGCGAGTCCTGAGGGGTAGATACAATAGTGTCCGGTGTAGACAGCGCTGGATTCTGGACTGATACATTGTAGCAAACGGGCGTGGTGCCGCTGTTGTGTTTGGAGCTTTGTCCAGACTGGATACAATTGTATCAGATCTGTCAGATAATCCGTGTGGTCGTTACTGATGACCGAGGCGAGGGGAACATTACGGGAGGCGTCAGATGTGGAGCCGGGAGGGGGGGCTCGTCGTCACCCCCTTGTTTTTTCACTTCTTAAATTTGGATGATTGACAGCTAATTAGATGAGAAAACATTTCGTCGGTCACTCTGGAGCAAACAAACACGATTTACATATATGTAAATTTATGGAAATGAAGGATGACACATTCTCTGATGTCCCTAAAATGTGCCACATTTCAAAACAATCAGGAATTATACAGTCTCCAGAAAACTAAATTCACCCTCCGAGAATTCTGTGATCTTGAAATTCGGTAAATACAATCTCAGATGAAGAACAACAAGTGACAAATTACACCATGTCATCTATTTACCCCCAAAAATGTAGAAGCACAGTGTGAAAAAATGAGTACACCCTTGCTGATTCCATGGGAAGTAATAGGTTAAGTGGCAGCCAAAGGCTGGTGATCAAATGCCCTTGATTAATTGTTCATTAGCAAATGTGATCACCTCTATAAGAGCAGAAGTTCTTGTGGTTTGCTGGTCTATAAAAATAGCAACAAAAAGAGGAATAAATATCCTCCAAAAATTAAGTATTACTTACAGCAAAGATGGGCTGCAGTGTGTACATCGCCCAGGCCAAACACTAGTACTCTGCCAGGATACAGCTAAGTCCCCACTAAGTGGAGGCATCTCAGGTGCAGGAGGAGTAAATCACACACACACTTCCAAAAAATGGAGGGGGTGATTGCTAAGTGATATAACTGCACGCTGATGGCTTGCATAGAGCTCTGTTCACACATGCAGATGCACAGTCACAAGCCCGCAGCCTATTAGGTGACGCCCATACTATTAGATCAGGCGGGCTGCCAAGCCGTACCCCACCTGTGTACCATACAGGGACAGAAACTCTAAAATGCAAGGCCTAACAGAAAGGGGCCTGGCTGTATCCTGTACAAAAAAAAATATGAAGTTTTAGTTGGTATTATGGCCATAAAACGGAAGCCTATAACCCTCGTCACGGGAACCTCATGCTTGTAGGTCCCTACACTAAATATAAAAATAGTGACAAAAACAGGAATAAATATCCTCCAAATATAAGAGCAGAAGTTCTTGTGATTTGCTGGTCTGCAACACTCAGATGTTTGTTAACCCCATGCCAAAGAGGAAAGAAATCTTGGAATAAGCAATTAGTGCTGCCCATCAATCTGGAAAGCGTTATAAGGATATTTCCAAACACTTTAGAGTCCATTGTTCTACAGTGAAAGAAGATTATTCACACATAGGAACATTCAGGACAGTAAATCATCTTTCATGGTGTGTGGACATTGCAGTAAATACACCCCAAGGTCATCCCGTATAGTGCTCAGAGAATCTGTTCAAAGCCCAAGAGCTTCAGCTCAGACTCTAAAGGCCTCAGATCTAGAGCCACAAGATAGAGACCGTTGTTGTAGATCTTGACCCTCAAGTTGGAGACCGCTGCTGTAGATCTGGAGCCACAAGTTTGAAATTGCTGCTGTAGATCTGGAGCCACAAGTTGGAGAGCAGTGCTGTAGATCTGGAGCCACAAGTTGTAGACCACCGCTGCTGTTGATCTGGGGCCACAAGTTGGAGACCGCTGCAGTAAATATTGAGCTACAAGTTGGAGACCACTGTTGTAGATCTGGAGCAACAAGTTGCAGACCGCTGCAGTAGATATTGAGCTACAAGTTTGAGACCTCTGCTGTAATTCTGGAGACATAAGTTGGAGACCACTACTGTTGATCTGGAGCCACAAGTTGGAGACCACTGCTGTTGATCTGGAGCCTCCAATTGGAGACCACTGCTGTAGATCTGGAGCCACAAGTTTGAGACCGCTGCTGTAGATCTGGACCCACAAGTTGGAGACCGCTGCTGTTGATCTGGATCTACAAGAAGGAGACCACTGATGTAGATCTAGAGTCACAAGTTGGAAACAGCTGAAGTAGATGTTGAGCCACAAGTTGGAGACCTCTGTTGTAGATCTAGAGCCACAAGTTGGAGACCACTGCTGTAGCTCTAGAGCCACAAGTTGGAGACCGCTGCTGTAGCTCTAGAGCCACAAGTTGGAGACCGCTGCTGTAGCTCTAGAGCCACAAGTTGGAGACCGCTGCTGTAGCTCTAGAGCCACAAGTTGGAGACCGCTGCTGTAGCTCTAGAGCCACAAGTTGGAGACCGCTGCTGTAGCTCTAGAGCCACAAGTTGGAGACCGCTGCTGTAGCTCTAGAGCCACAAGTTGGAGACCGCTGCTGTAGCTCTAGAGCCACAAGTTGGAGACCGCTGCTGTAGCTCTAGAGCCACAAGTTGGAGACCACTGCTGTAGCTCTAGAGCCACAAGTTGGAGACCACTGCTGTAGCTCTAGAGCCACAAGTTGGAGACCGCTGCTGTAGATCTAGAGCCACAAGTTGGAAACTGCTGAAGTAGATCTAGAGCCACAAGTTGGAGATCATTGCTGACAATGTGGAGCTACAAGTTGGTGACCGCTTAAGTAGATCTGGAACTACAAGTTGAAGACCGCTGCTGTCGATTTTTGCTTTTTTTGCATATTCCGCGGTCTGTGGCTTCTTTACGACTATTTTTGTTTGTCTTTTAATCGGGAATACCTATGAAAGCTCTGAAGGAAATTGTAATGATGGCCATCCCTGTCCCCGACGCACCCCCAACCCCATTATATAACCTATGCATATTCCGTCAGTGTGCAGCTTGATGGTAATGCTTTGTGCCGGGGCTTCACCTGGAGCCAGGAATCCGCGGCTTTCACGTTAATTAATTGTGTTGATATTTATGTCATCCGGGCAATGATGGACTGTAATTACTCCGACCTCTAAGAACCTGCGATCGTCTTGTGACTCCAAAGTAAAGCATCACAAGAGGTGGAGGAGGGGGATCAAGGAGGGGGTCGAGGAGTAGAGTTTATTTCATTGGAAATCTTTGCGCAACATCATTTTTATAAAAGCTAAGGCCACAATTAGGGCTCATGCGCACGTTGCGGGTTTTTTTGGCGTTTTGGTTGCGTTTTAAGCTGCAGCGTCACATTGTAAAAATTCATGCATTGTGTTTCCCCAGTCTATGAGAGTCATGCAAAATCCGTGCGCACGATGCTTTTTTAAACGCAGCGATTTGATTGTCAAAAATTTGACAAAATCTCTGCGTTTAGAAAAGCAGCATGCCAATTGTTTTGTCCGTTTTGGCTGCGTTCTGCACCCATTGAAATCAATGAGTTGTTGAAAAACGCTACCAAAATGCTAAGCAGTGCGTTTGCACCGCATTTTTGTTGCGATCCGCATGTTTGACATAACAAACGCAGGTCTGTTGGTCTCTCTCTGTCTTGTCTGTTCCTCTCTCACAGTCTGTCGGTCAGTCTCCCCCCCTCTCTCATACTCACCGATCCACGATCACGGGCGCGGCACTGCACGGCGTTCACACTGTGGCGGCTTCTCCTCTTTTGAAAAAGCCGGCCGCTCATTATTCCATCTCGTATTCCCTGCTTTCCCCGCCCACCTGCGCCTATGATTGGTTGCAGTCAGACACGCCCCCACGCTGAGTGACAGCTGTCTTGCTGCAACCAATCACAGTCATAGGTGGGCGTGTCTATAACGTGCAGTAAAATAAATAATTAAAAAAATCCAACCTGCGGTCCCCCCCAATTATGATACCAGCCAGGGTAAAGCCACACAGCTGAAGGCTGGTATTCTCAGGATGGGGAGCTCCACGTTATGGGGAGCCCCCCAGCCTAAAAATATCAGCCAGCAGCGGCCTGGAATTGCCGCATCTATTAGATGTGACAGTCCCGGGACTCTACCCGGCTCATCCCGAATTGCCCTGGTGCGGTGGCAAACGGGGTAATAAGGAGTTAATGGCAGCAGCCCATAGTTGCCACTAAGTCCTAGGTTAATCATTGCAGGCGTCTTACCGAGATACCTTCCACGATTAACCTGTAAGTTAAAGAAAATAAACACACACAACGAAAAATCCTTTATTTGGAATAAAAGACAAAAAACCCCTCTTTTACCACTTTATTAATCCCCAAATACCCAACCAGGTCCGACGTAATCCACGCTAGGTCCCACGACGCTTTCAGCTCTGCTAGATAAAGCTGACAGGAGCGGTCACAGACCACGACAGCTCTCTGTCAGCTCCACGCAGCAACTGAAGTGAGTCGCGCGATCAGCGATGACGTCACTCAGGTTACTCACAAGGACTTGGCTGAGACATGGAGTCTAATGAGACCTCGCCGGGAAGAAAATTCAGGACCAACTTTATAAAACCAAGGACTCATGAGATATATATTGTACCTGGAACATTCGCAGATGGACCAGAATCCGGGCCACAGACAAGGATTGTGCCGATGCGGCAACATCAATCATTTGGTCAAAATGTTTCCATAAATTTTGCAGGTAAATTTGAGAAACTTTGTAATATATCTTATAGGAAAAATATTCTTTTATCTCCAGTTTTACGGCAATTTTTCCCCTTCTTCTCCCTTTGCCTCCAGAAATCATTCTTTCAAAAATTCATCATTTAAAAAAAAAAAATAATTAAAAATTAAAAAGACGGATTGCCATCTCACTGAGGGATCAAATTACCGTCTTTACATATTGAAGGCTATAGATTAGGTGGAGGAGAAGAGTGGAGCAGAATGAAAAAGAAAGGCCACAGATACAAACTAACCAATGCTGCTGCTTTCTAGTAAGTGTTTTATCTCACCCCAGAGCTGGATTCACAGCTACACTGCTCAGTATTTGTTGTGTAATGTTGTCTGTGATGCTGCTGCTTCTGAATATGTACATAGAAACAGGAGTGCAGGAATCCCTCATGTCTGTGTGTGCTGTGTATGGGAGACATCGTAGCATATAGTCTCCACTCACCAGCTCAGAGACAACTGATATTGAGAGAGTCTGCATAGGGAAAAACTGGTAAAAAAAAATTCTGAATGCTTCTGAATATGCACATAGAAACAGGAGAGCAGGAATCCTCCATATCTGTGTGTTCTGTGTATGGGAGACATCATAGCAGAAAGTCTCAACTCAACAGCTCAGAGATAACTAAAAATTAGAGATAACGTTTGCAGAGGGGAAAACTGGTGAAAAATTCTTAATGCACATGGAAAAAGGAGAGCAGGAATCCCCCATGTCTGTGTCTTATGTGTATAGGAGACATCATAGCAGCAAGTCTCTACTTACCAGCTCAGAGACAACTGAAAATTAGAGATAAACTGTGCAGAGGAAAAAGCTGGTGAAAAATTCTCCTGAATGCTTATGAACATTGACATGGAAACAGGAGAAAAGGAATCCCCCATGTCTGTGTGTGCTGTGTATGGGAGACATCATAGCAGCAAGTTTCAACCCATCAGCTCAGCGATAACTGAAAATTAGAGACAGAGTCTGCAGAAGGGTAAACAAGTGGAAAAAATTGTCTGAATGCTTCTGAACATGTACATAGAGACAGGAGCGCAGGAATCCCCCATGTCTGTGTGTGCTGTGTATAGGAGACATCATAGCAGCGTGTCTTCACCCACCAGCTCAGAGACAACTGAAAATTAGAGACAGAGTCTGCAGAAGGGAAAACAAGTGAAACAATTGTCTGAATGCTTCTGAGCATGTACATAGAGACAGGAGCGCAGGAATCCCCCATGTCTGTGTGTGCTGTGTATAGGAGACATCATAGCAGCTCATCTGCACCCACCAGCTCAGAGACAACTGAAAATTAGAGACAGAGTCCACAGAAGGGAAAACAAGTGAAAAAAATTGTCTGAATGCTTCTGAACATGTACATAGAGACAAGAGGCAGGAATCCACCATGTCTGTGTGTGCTCTGTATTGGAGACATCATAGCAGCTCGTCTTCACCCACCAGCTCAGAGACAACTGAAAATTAGAGAAAGAGACTGCAGAGAGGAAAACTTATGAAAAATGCAGGATACAGGTCATATAAGGGTCAGATATAGTGTAACTCCAGATGTAACTGCTTATATTGGAAATCACCTGATATGACCGGTCATTATTTGATATACTTTCATCAGAATTTTGTCCAAAATTGCAGAGATAAAAGACAACTTCCTTGGTAAAAGTGAGATAATATATATATTGTCTATTGTGTTTGGGGTCTGTGTCATACGGACGTCCCATTGATTGTAATTGAGCATGGTGTAATGCCTGATTTCTCCTGCGGAGGCGTTGCAGGTAGATTGAATACATGTTTTTGTGTAGATTGCTGATATTCCCAGATCACAGGTTTCTATATCACTCATCAGAAGAGCAGATTGACTGATTTTTTTTCCCCTTTAAGTCTGCATCACTTCATTTCTCTCCGAGCTGAACCTTTGCTCTATCTATCCGTACGATGGCGGCAAATGTTTTGATCCAATAAAATGAGATTCAGAAGTTATATCCGTGGCAAATTATGAAAATCTATGTAAATTTCACCTCGACATTCTGTGAACCCGGTTATTGATGTAGGAGCACACGCCGCCATGAGAATCCCTCAATTATACCGCTATCCTTCTACGCTGGAGATCAAGGATTTATCACAGAGACTCGGAGAGGAGCCGCGGCCGATTCCTCTCACTCCGTGCCGTATGACCATGTGCATGGATATTTCTGGAGCGCCTCCACCACTTCAAAATCTGATCTTTAAGGGCCACACATTCCTATTAATTCTTGAGGGCCACAAAAATAGTTTGCGGATCCTTTTAGAATTGTGCCACTTTTGCAAAATTGTGCAGCTCTCCAGTGCCGGTCTCCTCTGGTCCTCATGGTAGGCGTTGTCCCCTTCCTTCACAGTGCGCCTCATTGTCCCAAACAGACCTCCGATGATGCATGTGGTGACGTTGTGACATCAAGACTTTGCAGGAAGCACAGAATGAAGGAAGACCAGAAGAGACTGAAATGAGCCATTGTCACAATCGTCTCCCTGCAATGTGAGACCAGTGACAGCCTTTGGAGTAGAGCTTCTCATCTGGCTCTCTTCATGGTACTGAAGTGGTTAAGTGCCAGTTTTGCTATTGCAGCTTTTCCAAAAAGCAGTTCCTTGCTGAGTGATCAGCTGCACTTACTCAGTAGTCACGCTCTTCAGCTTTAAATAGTGGTGTATCCCAGAATTCCTTACTGAAGATACAAAGTCATGTGTGTCCTGGCCGCCATGGAGGAAGGTTCTGCTAGTCTGGTTCCTGTGCTCAGACTCTATCCGTTTGTTTGTAAATTTTCCCACTGTTTGTCTTTACTTCCCTGGTGTATTGTTGGTGCAGCGGTGAGGTCTAGTGAAACCCACCTGCCCCTGAAGATACAAAATCAATTGTCTCCTGGCCGCCATGGAGGAAGGTTCTGCTAGTCTGGTTCCTGTGCTCAGACTCTATCCATTTGTTTGTAAATTTCCCCACTGTTTGTCTTTACTTCCCTGGTGTATTGTTGGTGCAGCAGTGAGGTCTAGTGAACCCCACCTGCCCCTGAAGATACAAAATTAATTGTGTCCTGGCTGCCATGGAGGAAGGTTCTGCTAGTTCAGTTCCTGTGCTCAGTCTATATCCTTTTGTTTGTAAATTTTCGCACTGTTTGTCCTTACTTTCCTGGTGTATTGTTAGTGCAGTGGTCAGGCCTAGTGACCCCCACCTGCCCCTCACTAGTCAAGGTTACTATAGTGTCTTCCGAGGGTCCCAGGTTCCTGTTCGGCGACAGCTGCGGAAACTGTGGTGAGTAGAGAAGGGACAGTTGCAGGTGAGGTTAGGAGGTGCCCACCTATCCCTCTCACTAGTTCCAGGGCCTCCTGTTGTTTTTGTGTCTCCGGTGCTCCCCTTTTCTTCTTTTTTGTTGTGCTTTTGTTGTGCTTCAGACACACGTAGGTCTGAACGAACCTCGCCATGATTGCTACACCTGGCAAGCATGACATCCGGGCAGGGAGCAGCGGCGGCAGGGCCTGTGAACCACAAGGGGCACATGCAATTTGAAGAAAAAATGTGTAACCCCTGCGTTTATTACTCTCTACGGCCTGGAGAGATCCCACCGCATAAACCACATTAGATTCATATCAAATACATTCAGTGCAAATCTTGGGAAAAATGCAAGCAAAATCGAATTTGGAAATTTTGCTCATCGCTAGTGATCACTAAACTGCTCGAGTGCTCGTTACGGGAATCAAGCAGGTCAGATGTTCAGGACAGGTTCGACTTGAGAAACAAGTACAATAGGGAACTCGAGCATTTTTCCGGAAGATCCCACTAGAAGAGCTGTGGGTGCTGGAAAATAGCTGAGATGGATGGAAACAGAGCTCAAATGGAATGGGGAAGTAAATAAATAGATAATTGAAAAAAACTGCATGGGGTCCCCCCTATTTCGATAACCAGCCAATGTAAACCAGAGAGCTGGCGGCTGGTATCGAGCTGGGAAGATCTATGGTTATTTGGCCCTTCCAAGCCTAAAAATAGCAGCCCGCAGCCACCCCAGAAGTGGCATGTTCATTAGGCTCCATAGGTTGCAGTAGTGATTTGGAAGATGTCGTCGAACCAGTACACCATAGAGCTTTGTGGATTTTCAGAAAATAATAAATTGGTGAAAGGGATAGTGTGGGAGAGTTTAACTGTTTTTTTCGTAATCATACTGATCTGGTGATTTTTACCCAGAATGAGTGCAATAAAAACAAAAATCTCAAAATCAATGCTTTAATTTTTTTCTCCCCATTTTTTATTTTCAGCACTTTATATGATGGCATTTAAAATGTCACGAGGGAACCATAATGGAGAGTGCTTCCTCTTATTTCTGGTGTCAGGAGATCACACCACAGGGCTACATACACACTTGCTCAAGTTAAAACTGCTGGCTGTACAGATTCTTCTTTATCCGGTGCAGCTAGGTTTAAGTAGTTTCTCTGGTCTCCTAAACTCTGGATGAAAGCTAGAGCCAGCTGTTCTGTGTTACTAATTCCCTCTACTATAAAGATTTCTTCCCCATCCCAGGTAATTGCTGGTGATAGCTTCTGCTTAGCTTGCCTCTGGATAGAACCTGTGAGCTGTGAACCTGGAATTCATTCAGAGATTCATTGCTGGAGTCTGCTGTTTGAAAACCAGTCACGGTTTTCCCTTCCCTGTTCCTTTTTGTTTTTTTCTCACTGATCCATTCCTCATTACGTCCTCCTGTCGTTTTCAGTGCTTTGTATGATTGCTATATCCTTTACCCCTGTCTGTCTAAACCTGTCTGTGTTTTTAACTTAGAGTGGGACTAGCATTCCAGCTGCCCGGCTCACTAGTCAGGGCTAAGTCTAAAAAAAAAAAATGATAGGCACGTGATCGGCTACGGGGGGGAACGACCCATATAGATCAGCCTCAAGTGAGTTTAGGACGTGACCCTGCACCCCTTTCCCTAGCGTCCACCCTTGTATCGTGTTTCTGGCATACACTGTGTGTCATGGCACTCACCGGGAGTTCTGGTGCACCTGGCGAAACCCTGCATGATATAAAACTACAATTTGTCCCACAGAAAACATGTAATGGGGGTTGAACAATAAAGATGTCATAGCTCTTGGATGTTTACCGCATGATATAATAGTTGGGTTTTTCCAAGGAAAACCTCTTTTAGAAGTCCCTTATAAGAGTTTCGGTATGTCTTTGACTTCGAGAGGCGAGTCCCCTTTAAGAACTCACAGGCTGAGAACCTTGCTTCATCACTAATGCCGAGAATGTAAAGTCCTAATTCCAATCGGTGTAATTATCAATGCTCGTAACAGTGAGGACTAAATGACGGCAATTACCATAATTCCATCTACATCTGGTATTGTCCTTAGTAAGGGTGGGATACAGGCTGTGCCCGACCCCTCCATTTTTAGCAATATTAAGGTGGCACCAATGCCAAACGTGCCCCTAAAGTTAATAACATTTTGTGCTAAATCTGCTCCTCATGGGTGTGGCCACAAAAATGTAACCGCGCCCATTTGTATGCAAAGTGTATGCAAATATCGGTGTTATGGTAAATACAGGACTATGATGCATCCTCAGGGCTGTAATTGGATGAATGACATTAGTCTTCAAATCTTCAAGGGCGTGTCTTATATGGTAAATATGCAAAGCAGTACAAAAAGACACGCCCCCGAGGTTCCTATCAGCCATGCCTTTACTATAATGACCACAAAAATTAGCATATGGATACACCGAATAAAAAGACCCATATATCTGGGGGGGAAAAAATAAAAAAAATAGGAAAATACGCAAGGGAGCAGCAAGAATAAAATGTGTGATATAAAAAAAAATAACCAATCAGCTTTTTTAGGGCTAAAAATATTCCTTGTACCTAATGTGTAAAAGACCAGAAGTGTTACAGAATATCTATAGGGATTAAAGTTCTTATTCACATGAATGGTACTTAGCTGCAATACCAAATGCAGCCACTGGACATAAGTGGCGCTGTTTCTGAATGCTAAAAGTCGTGATAACGAATATACTAATGACTTTTCTGCAATCCACATTATACAGAGGCTGCAAATATAACAGTTACAGAAAATCAATCATGGATTTCTCTTGTTATTAAGAATAAATCATCCCACGCACAATTGTGTGTTCTATAAATGGATGACATTGGGACATCTTCATGACTGTGAGCAACAAATAGCGGCATATTCAGGGCTGTGGATATTCAGAGGTCACAGATCACGAAGGTGCGATGAAAACAACACGACATTATATAACAGATAGCAAGGGAAACATACCAGTCATCAGTACTACAGAGCCGAAGTACTGAAGTATTATAGTAGTTATATTCTTGTACATAGGGGCAGTATTATAGTAGTTATATTCTTGTACATAGGGGCAGTATTATAGTAGTTATATTCTTGTACATAGTGGGCAGTATTATAGTAGTTATATTCTTGTACATAGGGGGCAGTATTATAGTAGTTATATTCTTGTACATAGGGGCAGTATTATAGCAGTTATATTATTGTACATAGGAGCAGTATTATAGTAGTTATATTCTTGTACATAGGGGCAGTATTATAGTAGTTATATTCTTGTACATAGTGGGCAGTATTATAGTAGTTATATTCTTGTACATAGGGGGCAGTATTATAGTAGTTATATTCTTGTACATAGGGGCAGTATTATAGCAGTTATATTATTGTACATAGGAGCAGTATTATAGTAGTTATATTCTTGTACATAGGGGGCAGTATTATAGCAGTTATATTCTTGTACATAGGAGCAGTATTATAGTAGTTATATTCTTGTACATAGGGAGCAGTATTATAGTAGTTATATTCTTGTACATAGGGGCAGTATTATAGTAGTTATATTCTTGTACATAGGGGCAGTATTATAGTAGTTATATTCTTGTACATAGGGGCAGTATTATAGTAGTTATATTCTTGTACATAGAGGGCAGTATTATAGTAGTTATATTCTTGTACATAGGGGGCAGTATTATAGTAGTTATATTCTTGTACATAGAGGGCAGTATTATAGTAGTTATATTCTTGTACATAGGGGGCAGTATTATAGCAGTTATATTATTGTACATAGGAGCAGTATTATAGTAGTTATATTCTTGTACATAGGGGGCAGTATTATAGCAGTTATATTCTTGTACATAGGAGCAGTATTATAGTAGTTATATTCTTGTACATAGGGGCAGTATTATAGTAGTTATATTCTTGTACATAGGGGCAGTATTATAGTAGTTATATTCTTGTACATAGAGGGCAGTATTATAGTAGTTATATTCTTGTACATAGAGGGCAGTATTATAGTAGTTATATTCTTGGACATAGGGGCAGTATTATAGTAGTTATATTCCTGTACATAGGGGCAGTATTATAGTAGTTATATTCTTGTACATAGGGGCAGTATTATAATAGTTATATTCTTGTACATAGGGGGCAGTATTATATCAGTTATATTCTTGTACATAGGGGCAGTATTATAGTAGTTATATTCTTGTACATAGGAGCAGTATTATAGTAGTTATATTCTTGTACATAGGGGCAGTATTATAGCAGTTATATTCTTGTACATAGGAGCAGTATTATAGCAGTTATATTCTTGTACATAGGTGCAGTATTATAGTAGTTGTATTTTTGTACATAGGGGCAGTATTATAGTAGTTATATTCTTGTACATAGGAGCAGTATTATAGTAGTTATATTCTTGTACATAGGGGCAGTATTATAGTAGTTATATTCTTGTACATAGGGGCAGTATTATAGTAGTTATATTCTTGTACATAGGGAGCAGTATTATAGTAGTTATATTCTTGTACATAGGGGCAGTATTATAGTAGTTATATTCTTGTACATAGAGGGCAGTATTATAGTAGTTATATTCTTGTACATAGGGGCAGTATTATAGTAGTTATATTCTTGTACATAGGGAGCAGTATTATAGTAGTTATATTCTTGTACATAGAGGGCAGTATTATAGTAGTTATATTCTTGTACATAGAGGGCAGTATTATAGTAGTTATATTCTTGTACATAGAGGGCAGTATTATAGTAGTTATATTCTTGTACATAGGGAGCAGTATTATAGTAGTTATATTCTTGTACATAGGGGCAGTATTATAACAGTTATATTCTTGTACATAGGGAACAGTATTATAGTAGTTATATTCTTGTACATAGGGAGCAGTATTATAGTAGTTATATTCTTGTATATAGGGGCAGTATTATAGTAGTTATATTCCTGTACATAGAGGGCAGTATTATAGTAGTTATATTCTTGTACATAGGGGGCAGTATTATAGTAGTTATATTCTTGTACATAGGGGCAGTATTATAGTAGTTATATTCTTGTACATAGGGGCAGTATTATAGTAGTTATATTCTTGTACATAGGGAGCAGTATTATAGTAGTTATATTCTTGTACATAGGGGCAGTATTATAGTAGTTATATTCTTGTACATAGAGGGCAGTATTATAGTAGTTATATTCTTGTACATAGGGAGCAGTATTATAGTAGTTATATTCTTGTACATAGGGGCAGTATTATAGCAGTTATATTCTTGTACATAGGAGCAGTATTATAGCAGTTATATTCTTGTACATAGGGGCAATATTATAGTAGTTATATTTTTGTACATAGGAGCAGTATTATAGTAGTTATATTCTTGTACATAGGGGCAGTATTATAGTAGTTATATTCTTGTACATAGAGGGCAGTATTATAGTAGTTATATTCTTGTATATAGGAGCAGTATTATAGTAGTTATATTCTTGTACATAGGGGCAGTATTATAGCAGTTATATTCTTGTACATAGAAGCAGTATTATAGTAGTTATATTCTTGTACATAGGGGGCAGTATTATAGTAGTTATATTCTTGTACATAGGGGCAGTATTATAGTAGTTATATTCTTGTACATAGGAGCAGTATTATAGTAGTTATATTCTTGTACATAGGGGCAGTATTATAGTAGTTATATTCTTGTACATAGGGGCAGTATTATAGTAGTTATATTCTTGTACATAGGGAGCAGTATTATAGTAGTTATATTCTTGTACATAGGGGCAGTATTATAGTAGTTATATTCTTGTACATAGAGGGCAGTATTATAGTAGTTATATTCTTGTACATAGGGGCAGTATTATAGTAGTTATATTCTTGTACATAGGGGCAGTATTATAGTAGTTATATTCTTGTACATAGGGAATAGTATTATAGTAGTTATATTCTTGTACATAGGGGCAGTATTATAGTAGTTATATTCTTGTATATAGGGGGCAGTATTATAGTAGTTATATTCTTGTACATAGGGAGCAGTATTATAGTAGCTATATTCTTGTACATAGAGGGCAGTATTATAGTAGTTATATTCTTGTACATAGAGGGCAGTATTATAGTAGTTATATTCTTGTACATAGAGGGCAGTATTATAGTAGTTATATTCTTGTACATAGGGAGCAGTATTATAGTAGTTATATTCTTGTACATAGGGGCAGTATTATAACAGTTATATTCTTGTACATAGGGAACAGTATTATAGTAGTTATATTCTTGTACATAGGGAGCAGTATTATAGTAGTTATATTCTTGTATATAGGGGCAGTATTATAGTAGTTATATTCCTGTACATAGAGGGCAGTATTATAGTAGTTATATTCTTGTACATAGGGGGCAGTATTATAGTAGTTATATTCTTGTACATAGGGGCAGTATTATAGTAGTTATATTCTTGTACATAGGGGCAGTATTATAGTAGTTATATTCTTGTACATAGGGAGCAGTATTATAGTAGTTATATTCTTGTACATAGGGGCAGTATTATAGTAGTTATATTCTTGTACATAGAGGGCAGTATTATAGTAGTTATATTCTTGTACATAGGGAGCAGTATTATAGTAGTTATATTCTTGTACATAGGGGCAGTATTATAGCAGTTATATTCTTGTACATAGGAGCAGTATTATAGCAGTTATATTCTTGTACATAGGGGCAATATTATAGTAGTTATATTTTTGTACATAGGAGCAGTATTATAGTAGTTATATTCTTGTACATAGGGGCAGTATTATAGTAGTTATATTCTTGTACATAGAGGGCAGTATTATAGTAGTTATATTCTTGTATATAGGAGCAGTATTATAGTAGTTATATTCTTGTACATAGGGGCAGTATTATAGTAGTTATATTCTTGTACATAGGAGCAGTATTATAGCAGTTATATTCTTGTACATAGGGAGCAGTATTATAGTAGGTATATTCTTGTATATAGGGGCAGTATTATAGTAGTTATATTCTTGTACATAGGGGCAGTATTATAGCAGTTATATTCTTGTACATAGAAGCAGTATTATAGTAGTTATATTCTTGTACATAGGGGGCAGTATTATAGTAGTTATATTCTTGTACATAGGGGCAGTATTATAGTAGTTATATTCTTGTACATAGGAGCAGTATTATAGTAGTTATATTCTTGTACATAGGGAGCAGTATTATAGTAGTTATTTTCTTGTACATAGGGGCACTATTATAGCAGTTATATTCTTGTACATAGGAGCAGTATTATAGCAGTTATATTCTTGTACATAGGGGCAGTATTATAGTAGTTATATTTTTGTGCATAGGAGCAGTATTATAGTAGTTATATTCTTGTACATAGGGGCAGTATTATAGTAGTTATATTCTTGTACATAGAGGGCAGTATTATAGTAGTTATATTCTTGTATATAGGAGCAGTATTATAGTAGTTATATTCTTGTACATAGGAGCAGTATTATAGCAGTTATATTCTTCTACATAGGGGCAGTATTATAGTAGTTATATTCTTGTACATAGGGGCAGTATTATAGTAGTTATATTCTTGTACATAGAGGGCAGTGTTATAGTAGTTATATTCTTGTATATAGGAGCAGTATTATAGTAGTTATATTCCTGTACATAGGGGCAGTATTATAGTAGTTATATTCTTGTACATAGGAGCAGTATTATAGTAGTTATATTCTTGTATATAGGGGCAGTATTATGGTAGTTGTATTCTTGTACATAGGGGCAGTATTATAGTAGTTATATTCTTGTACATAGGGGCAGTATTATAGTAGTTGTATTCTTGTACATAGGAGCAGTATTATAGTAGTTATATTCTTGTACATAGGGGCGGTATTATAGTAGTTGTATTCTTGTACATAGGAGCAGTATTATAGTAGTTATATTCTTGTATATAGGGGCAGTATTATAGTAGTTATATTCTTGTACATAGGGGCAGTATTATAGTAGTTATATTCTTGTACATAGGGGCAGTATTATAGTAGTTATATTCTTGTACATAGGGGCAGTATTATAGTAGTTATATTCTTGTACATAGGAGCAGTATTATAGTAGTTATATTCTTGTATATAGAGGGCAGTATTATAGTAGTTATATTCTTGTACATAGGAGCAGTATTATTGTAGTTATATTCTTGTACATAGGGGCAGTATTATAGTAGTTATATTCTTGTACATAGGAGCAGTATTATAGTAGTTATATTCTTGTATATAGGGGCAGTATTATAGTAGTTATATTCTTGTACATAGGGGCAGTATTATAGTAGTTATATTCTTGTACATAGGGGCAGTATTATAGTAGTTATATTCTTGTACATAGGGGCAGTATTATAGTAGTTATATTCTTGTATATAGGGGCAGTATTACAGTAGTTATATTCTTGTACATAGGGGCAGTATTTTAGTAGTTATATTCTTGTACATAGGGAGCAGTATTATAGTAGTTATATTCTTGTACATAGGGGCAGTATTATAGCAGTTATATTCTTGTACATAGGGGCAGTATCATATTAGTTATATTCTTGTACATAGAGGGCAGTATTATATTAGTTATATTCTTGTACATAGAAGCAGTATTATAGTAGTTATATTCTTGTACATAGGGGGCAGTATTATAGTAGTTATATTCTTGTACATAGGGGCAGTATTATAGTAGTTATATTCTTGTACATAGGAGCAGTATTAAAGTAGTTATATTCTTGTACATAGGGGCAGTATTATAGTAGTTATATTCTTGTACATAGGGGCAGTATTATAGTAGTTATATTCTTGTACATAGGAGCAGTATTATAGTAGTTATATTCTTGTACATAGGGGCAGTATTATAGTAGTTACATTCTTGTACATAGGAGCAGTATTAAAGTAGTTATATTCTTGTACATAGGGGCAGTATTATAGTAGTTATATTCTTGTACATAGGAGCAGTATTATAGTAGTTATATTCTTGTACATAGAGAGCAGTATTATAGTAGTTATATTCTTGTACATAGGGGCAGTATTATAGTAGTTGTATTCTTGTACATAGGGAGCAGTATTATAGTAGTTATATTCTTGTACATAGGGGCAGTATTATAGTAGTTATATTCTTGTACATAGGAGGCAGTATTATAGTAGTTATATTCTTGTACATAGGGGCAGTATTATAGTAGTTATATTCTTGTACATAGGGGCAGTATTATAGTAGTTATATTCTTGTACATAGGGAATAGTATTATAGTAGTTATATTCTTGTACATAGGGGCAGTATTATAGTAGTTATATTCTTGTATATAGGGGGCAGTATTATAGTAGTTATATTCTTGTACATAGGGAGCAGTATTATAGTAGTTATATTCTTGTACATAGAGGGCAGTATTATAGTAGTTATATTCTTGTACATAGAGGGCAGTATTATAGTAGTTATATTCTTGTACATAGAGGGCAGTATTATAGTAGTTATATTCTTGTACATAGGGAGCAGTATTATAGTAGTTATATTCTTGTACATAGGGGCAGTATTATAACAGTTATATTCTTGTACATAGGGAACAGTATTATAGTAGTTATATTCTTGTACATAGGGAGCAGTATTATAGTAGTTATATTCTTGTATATAGGGGCAGTATTATAGTAGTTATATTCCTGTACATAGAGGGCAGTATTATAGTAGTTATATTCTTGTACATAGGGGGCAGTATTATAGTAGTTATATTCTTGTACATAGGGGCAGTATTATAGTAGTTATATTCTTGTACATAGGGGCAGTATTATAGTAGTTATATTCTTGTACATAGGGAGCAGTATTATAGTAGTTATATTCTTGTACATAGGGGCAGTATTATAGTAGTTATATTCTTGTACATAGAGGGCAGTATTATAGTAGTTATATTCTTGTACATAGGGAGCAGTATTATAGTAGTTATATTCTTGTACATAGAGGGCAGTATTATAGTAGTTATATTCTTGTACATAGGGAGCAGTATTATAGTAGTTATATTCTTGTACATAGGGGCAGTATTATAGCAGTTATATTCTTGTACATAGGGGCAGTATCATATTAGTTATATTCTTGTACATAGAGGGCAGTATTATATTAGTTATATTCTTGTACATAGAAGCAGTATTATAGTAGTTATATTCTTGTACATAGGGGGCAGTATTATAGTAGTTATATTCTTGTACATAGGGGCAGTATTATAGTAGTTATATTCTTGTACATAGGAGCAGTATTAAAGTAGTTATATTCTTGTACATAGGGGCAGTATTATAGTAGTTATATTCTTGTACATAGGGGCAGTATTATAGTAGTTATATTCTTGTACATAGGAGCAGTATTATAGTAGTTATATTCTTGTACATAGGGGCAGTATTATAGTAGTTACATTCTTGTACATAGGAGCAGTATTAAAGTAGTTATATTCTTGTACATAGGGGCAGTATTATAGTAGTTATATTCTTGTACATAGGGGCAGAATTATAGTTGTTATATTCTTGTACATAGAGAGCAGTATTATAGTAGTTATATTCTTGTACATAGGGGCAGTATTATAGTAGTTATATTCTTGTATATAGGGGGCAGTATTATAGTAGTTGTATTCTTGTACATAGGGGCAGTATTATAGTAGTTGTATTCTTGTACATAGGAGGCAGTATTATAGTAGTTATATTCTTGTACTTAGGGGGCAGTATTATAGTAGTTATATTCTTGTACATAGGGGGCAGTATTATAGTAGTTCTATTCTTGTACATAGAGGCAGTATTATAGTAGTTATATTCTTGTACTTAGGGGGCAGTATTATAGTAGTTATATTCTTGTACATAGGGGCAGTATTATAGTAGTTATATTCTTGTACATAGGGGGCAGTATTATAGTAGTTGTATTCTTGTACATAGGAGGCAGTGGTAGCATGTGATATGCTTGATACTTACAGTGGTTTTTGGATCACTCCCTCTGATTATTATGAAGCCGGTTACATTACATCCTCAGACTTCTTCTATCGCTCTGACACTATCCATCTGTGTAATCAGCCCCTGATGTTCCCCTCCTGCCTACGGTCTCCATGTTCCCCTTGTACACTTTCCCCCTATATCATCTGTATACACCCTGTAATCACGGCCACTCTCGGATATCAGTCCTGTTAATCAGCGGCTGTCATCATCGCCCTTTGTCATCTCATCAACTTAAGTGTCTCATCGCTGGGTCCAGCAGCTTCTGTTTCTCCAAATTAAAGACGCCTGCTTTGCATATTTAATTCTGTTAGGGCCCGGGGCGCGGCGTCTGCGGAGCGTCCTCACAGCTCTTCACTCTGGGAGTTATAATACAGCAGCTGTAGAGCCACGGACTGGACACTAAATTTTCTTTCCATGTTTCTACTTGATTCCACTTGCTGACTGTTTCCACTTACAGTTCACAGGCCAGGTTGTCACTTGCTGACTGTTTCCATTTACAGTTACAGTACAGGGCAGGTTTTCACTTTTGAACTGAGGCCTCTTGCTCTTACTCTTGCTCCTCCTCCTGCTCCTCCTCTTTCCTCTCCTTTTGTTCCTCCTCTTGTTCTTTCTCTTGCTCCTCCTATTACTCCTCCTCTTGTTCCTACTCTTGCTCCTTCTCTTGCTCCTCCTGCTCTTGCTCCTCCTCCTGCTCCTCCTCTTATTCCTACTCTTGCTCCTTTTCTTGTTCCTACTCTTGTTCCTTCTCTTGCTCCTCCTCCTGCTCCTCCTCTTGTTCCTATTCTTGCTCCTTCTCTTGCTCCTCCTGCTCTTGCTCCTCCTCCTGCTCCTCCTCTTGTTCCTACTCTTGCTCCTTTTCTTGCTCCTCCTGCTCTTGCTCCTCTTCCTCCTCCTCTTGTTCCTACTCTTGCTTCTTCTCTTGCTCCTCCTGCTCTTGCTCCTCTTCCTCCTCCTCTTGTTCCTACTCTTGCTCCTTTTCTTGCTCCTCCTGCTCTTGCTCCTCTTCCTCCTCCTCTTGTTCCTACTCTTGCTCCTCCTCCTGCTCCTCCTCTTGTTCCTATTCTTGTTCCTCCTCTTGCTCCTCCTCTTGCTTCTCTTGTTCCTACTCTTGCTCCTCCTCTTGCTTATCCTATTGCTCCTCCTCATGCTCCTCCTCTTGCTTATCCTATTGCTCCTCCTCTTGTTCTTGCTTATCCTATTGCTCCTCCTCTTGCTCTTCCTCTTGCTCCTCCTCTTGCTTATCCTATTGCTCCTCCTCTTGCTCATCCTCTTGCTTATCCTATTGCTCCTCCTCATGCTCCTCCTCTTGCTTATCCTATTGCTCCTCCTCTTGTTTTTGCTTATCCTATTGCTCCTCCTCTTGCTCTTCCTCTTGCTCCTCCTCTTGCTTATCCTATTGCTCCTCCTCTTGCTCCTCCTCTTGCTTATCCTATTGCTCCTCCTCATGCTCCTCCTCTTGCTTATCCTATTGCTCCTCCTCTTGCTTATCCTATTGCTCCTCCTCTTGCTCTTCCTCTTGCTCCTCCTCTTGCTTATCCTATTGCTCCTCCTCTTGCTCCTCCTCTTGCTCCTCCTCTTGCTTATCCTATTGCTCCTCCTCTTGCTCCTCCTCTTGCTCCTCCTCTTGCTTATCCTATTGCTCCTCCTCTTGCTCCTCCTCTTGCTTATCCTATTGCTCCTCCTCTTGCTTATCCTATTGCTCCTCCTCTTGCTCCTCCTCTTGCTCCTCCTCTTGCTTATCCTATTGCTCCTCCTCTTGCTCCTCCTCTTGCTTATCCTATTGCTCCTCCTCTTGCTTATCCTATTGCTCCTCCTCTTGCTCCTCCTCTTGCTCCTTCTCTTGCTTATCCTATTGCTCCTCCTCTTGCTCCTCCTCTTACTCCTTCTCTTGCCCCTCCTCTTGCACCTCTTCTTGCTCCTCTTCCTCCTCCTAATTATTCCTACTCTTACTTCTCCTCTTGCACCTCCTCTTGCACCTCCTTTTGCACCTCATTTTTCACCTCCTCTTGCACCTCCTCTTACTTCTCCTCTTGCACCTCCTTTTGCACCTCATTTTGCTTATCCTATTGCTCCTCCTCTTCCTCCTCCCAGATATTTCTACTCTTGCTCCTCCTCTTGCCCCACCCCCACAGAACCTTCAGAATATATAACACATTGTAGCCTTTTTAACCAATACTATTTTGCAATAATCTTATATTTCAGTATATATTTTTTTAGTTACCAGTAACATTTTTCTTTTTCTGGCCTTCGTGTAATCTTAAAATATTCCCCTTTTAAAATTTCACCAACTCTCACGTCACTGCTTAAGAAGACGTCCGCCATTAATAGCAGCTGTTCTGTAATATACCCCTCGTTGTGTAGTCACCGGACGTGCACCATTAACCTCACACCTGGGTCTGTGGCGCAAAATAAACAGCAATATCCACAATAGACAATGTTAATTATAGGGACGCACAGCGCCCTCGATTGGCAGCCGCACTCCCCCGAAAACATGATAGAAGCATCCAGCTACACATTAGTCAGTGGCGGTGCCACACGCCTGGGCGCCTGGCACGCTGGACGGGCGCAGAATTTTCCTGCAGGTGCCACCGGATTCGGTCAGTGCACCATGCCTGCCCGCTGCTCCATTATCACAATCAGTGCATTGGTTTGTAAATTAAATTGCTGCAATAATTTTTCGGTGGCTCCACTCCCAGCCGCGCATGGACGGCGGCCAGTAAAGAGCAGGATATTAAACCGCCGGCTCTGCATTTCAAATTTGGTCAGCACATGGCTGCTTTCTTCTAAAAACAGCGCCACTCCTTATCTACAGGTTGTACGTGGTACTGCATCTTCACTGATATAAATCGGGTGAATACTGCAATACTTGACACAACCTGTAGACTAGGGTGGCGCTGTTTTATAGAAAAAATATTTTTCTAATCCCGTACAAGCGAAAAACCATTTAATTTGCTTATCCTGGGTGGGGCCATACTGGCACGACTTAAAGGGTAAATACCGAAGTGTCTGATTTCTACACTCCATGGAGAAGGACAAGATTTAGTTCTGATGGTCACATCTTTTTTTTGCCATCTAGGGCTTTAATACTTTTAGGATCCCCTTAAAATAGAATGATCACAGGTTTTCCCACAATCCCCGGCCATCAGTGGCAAGTGTGAAATGTCCCTGCAGCTCCCCCGCAGGCTAAATTAGGTATTGCACTGCATTTATTATTAAAATAATGGTCTGTGTGGAGCCCAATGTAGCCCCTTCCAGCTCTAAATCAGCAACCACTACATAGTCCTGTCCTACCTTTCGTATATGGGGTAAAAACGGAACCAAATATTGGTCACTTCATGGTAAAAAGTAGTGGTAAGGACAATGTGGGCCCCAAATTATTCCTATGAGGCCCTGTCTTTGTGACCTCAAATATTAGTAAAAAAAATGAGACTCAGCTAATTAAAAAGGGCAGTTTTATGCGAGCCCAGCAGCCAACGTCAAGGCGTATCTCGTATGCCTTTATCTGGGCTGAATAGCCTACACTTTTATGGGGGCAGCTCTGACTAATAGGGGGCGACCTAGACTGTAATATATGCCCCCAGACAAAGGACTGTTAATTTTGGCTCTTTACAAATCCAATACAAGTCAATAAGCACAATATTTTGTGGAATCATCTTCATAAATACAACCGCTATACAGTGTCCGTGGTTCATCCATGGATTGAGCTCTTTATTTCTTATCAAACAAAAGAGAAAAAAAAAAACAGCTCATCCCTTGAAGGCCACAGTCATCCTGATCATACCCTAGACTGAGCAATCCAGGCAACAAAGGATAAAATCACAGCATGTACGATGCCGCGAGGTGAGTGGTGCACCGGATGCAGCAAAAAAAAGGGCAATGCACTAATAAAAGATGCAGCAAAGGTTCCGCAAACTGAACCTGACGCGTATACATAGAATAAGAGACATCAGACGGATAATGAGTAGTGCTGAGCGATAGAGCTCGGGTACGCTTGTTACACTGCCGAGTATCACGGGTGCTCAGGCGCGATGCTGGAGTCCCCGCCATGCATGTTTGGCGGCTATTAGACAACCAATCAACATAAAGGAATTGCCTGCCATACACGGTAATGCTGTAGCCATATTGCTTACTGACAATACTGTGATTGGCTGACTGCATCGCGCCTTTGGGTCTTATATAATACCTGGGGGTGCAATGCTTCAGAGAGAGTTGATGTAGGAGGGAGAAGAGGGTTTGTACACTTGCACTCTTTGGTGTCTTCATGGGTGTGTTTTGCCTTGTTTCATCTAATAAATAATTCAAAGAAACGGCGTGAGATCTCCCTATTTTTGATAACCCGACAAGGTAAAGCAGACAGCTGGGGGCTGGTATTATCAGGCTGGGAAGGTCCATGGTTATTTGGCCCCTTCCAGCCTTAAAACAGCAGCCTGCAGCTGCCCCCAGAAGTGATGCATCCATTAGATCATTCAATTCTGGCTCTTCAACCTCGGCTCTTCCTGATTGCCCTGCTGGTGCGGTGGCAATCGGGGTAATGGTTTATGGGGTTGATGTCAGCTGTGTAATGTCAGCTGGCAACAATAACTCTCATCAGAGCCGCCAGTTGAACGCTGCACTCGGCAAGACCCAGCGACATTGATGATAGTTGTCACTACCCAGTGCCTGTGAATAGTTGCGCTGTGCTGCAATTCCCAGTCACCGGAGCTGCATTCGTGGATCGCAGACTATGACAGAGCACATTTTTGATAAATTGGTGATAGAGGGCATGTGGAGGAGTCTTTACTCAAATACACTATTTTTTCCTGTGTGTTTTTCTTCACTTTACACTTGGCACGTTAGTAATGGGGGTGTCAGACAGACGCCTCTCCATTACTAACCCCTAGACTTAATTACGTCAACACCGAAATATATTACTCTGATTGCCACCGCTGGGTAGAAGTGCAAGAATTGGCACATGTAATGGATGCACCACTTCTGAGGCAGCTGCATGCTGCTATTATTTAGGCTGGGGAGGGCCAAATAATCATGGACCTTCCAAGCCTGATAATGCTAGCCTCCAGCTGTGTGCTTTACCCTATCCGGTTATCAAAAATAAGGGGGAGCCACGGCATTTTTTCTAAACTATTTATTTAGTTTCCAGCAGCGACCTGGGAGTCAAAGATGTGTCCAGGCATCTTTCCCATGCTGTTTCCACCCATTTCAGCAATTGTCCTGCACCCCAGCCCTCCTGATAGGGTCTTCTGAAAAAAACCTTAATGCTGCCCCATACTTATACTTTTCATAGACTCATATTTTCTGTGTTATCAGGAATTGTTTTCAGCTTCCTTATCATCAAAAGACTGATTACACCCCTCAACGCGGCTGAAACACCAGAATAGTCGCAGCCCCCTCTCAAACCACATTGATCTTTGCACACGCTTATTAGATGCCTAAATATAAAAGGGTCAGAGATCATTGCTGCTAATGTACATGTGTGTTTCCTCAAACAACAGGAGGTTAAAGTGTAAAAAAAAGCCCCAGTGGCTGGAGTGAGAATTGCAAGATTTCTCATTGTTATTATTGCTGCTAATGTACGTGTGCATCTCCTGAAACAACAGGAAGTTAGAGTGTAAAAAAGCCCCAGTAGCCAGAGTGAGAATTGCATGATTTCTCATTTTTATTATTGCTGCCAATGTATGTGTGCATCTCCTGAAACAACAGGAAGTTAGAGTGTAAAAAAGCCCCAGTGGCCAGAGTGAGAATTGCATGATTTCTCATTTTTATTATTGCTGCCAATGTGTGTGTGCATTTTCTGAAACAGGAAGTTAGAGTGTAAAAAAAACCCTGTGGCCAGAGTGAGAATTGCAAGATTTCTAATTTTTATCATTGCTGCTAATGTGCATGTGCATCTCCTGAAACAACAGGAAGTTAGAGTCTAGAGTAGAGAAATAAAAGATTTCTCATTTTTATCATTGCTGCTAATGTACGTGTGCATTTTCTGAAACCACAGGAAGTTAGCGTCTGTAAAATGCCCTAGCAGCTGTAGTGTAAATGTCAAGATTTCTTAATTTTATTATTGCTGCTAATGTGCGTGTGCATTTCCTGAACCAACAGGAAGTTAGAGTGCAAAAAATTCCCAGTGGCCGGAGTGAGATTTGCAATATTTCTCATTTGTATCATTGCTGCTAATGTACAAGTGCATTTCCTTAAACAACAGGAAGTGAGAGTCTAAAACAAGCCCTAGAGGCTGGCATGAGAATTGCAAGATATCTCATTGTTATTATTGCTGCTAATGTGCATTTCCTGAAACTACAGGAAGTTAGACTGTAAAAAAGCCCCAGTGGCCGAAGAGAGAATTGCAATATTTCTCATTTTTATTATTGCTGCTAATGTGCGTGTGCATTTCCTGAAACAACATTTTTAAAGCAAATTGTGATATAAAACATTGCACAAATATTTAAACACTATATAAATTTGATCTAAGATCTTGTTGTGATAACACATTCCCTTTAAATGCCGCCGTCAGTGATTGACAGGAACATCTAAATTGTTAAACAGCGGTAATAGGAGCTAACTCACGCTCCACCGCCGTCCAACGTCATAATGTCCCTTATTACCTCCGCTGTGCGACCACCTGAGACTCCACATCGTGTCCTGCAAGAACCCAGGAAACTTATCTCCTCTGAATAATTTCTCTTCCTACCTAGAGCCTAATTGTCTGCAGCAAGAAGCACTAATTGTAGTAATGATGCTCCATCCAAAGCTATCCACATCTGCCGACTGTAATGGTATGCGCAGGACCAGCTCACACATTGCAAAATCCACTTGTGACTCTGTGCTGCCACCTAGTGGTCATCATCAGCATTGCACATTTTTGTAATATTTTTCCTCTTTTTACCAAAATTTTCATTTATTAACATTTCAATTTTTTTTCAATATATAAGAGGTCGGGGTTCATTGTTTTGATATAAATCTTGCACAGATAAATAAATTGGCAAATTCTTCCTACCGGCAGTCACCACTAGAGGGAGCGCAGAAGCTGACTGCATACTATTGTGCACCGAGCGCTCCACTAAGTAGGGAGTCTCCAGCCAAGTACATTTTCCAACTTCTGAAGAATAAAAGTTTGGAGATAAATGTTCATGTCAATCATCAGTCATTATGAGTTTTTTTTTTATTTTAGCTTTGCCTGTCTGTCCTCCAAACATCCTCCGCAAAGAGAAAAAGTAACGTCAGGCAGTCATCTAGACTATAGAAGCTCTACAGCGTATGTGACCCTGAATGATTCCAATGCATAATTGTGTCTATCAATCTATTCACCGGGATTAATGCAGCGAAAATTATCTCAAATGTAACGGGCGACATAATTACCATCCTTCACTCCTATAAAAAGCCGCAAAAGAACCATCAGCAGCGAGCGACACAGGAAAGACCGTACATAGCCGCCAATAACAACTGCAAGAGTCCACATGAACTCATCACCTCAGAGTAAGGGTACTGTAATACTACTATAATACTGCTCCTATGTACAAGAATATAACTACTATAATACTGCCCCTATGTGCAAGAATATAACTACTATAATACTGCCCCTATGTGCAAGAATATAACTATTATAATACTGCCCCTATGTGCAAGAATATAACTATTATAATACTGCCCCTATGTGCAAGAATATAACTACTATAATACTGCCCCTATGTGCAAGAATATAACTATTATAATACTGCCCCTATGTGCAAGAATATAACTATTATAATACTGCCCCTATGTGCAAGAATATAACTACTATAATACTGCCCCTATGTACAAGAATATAACTATTATAATACTGCCCCTATGTGCAAGAATATAACTACTATAATACTGCCCCTATGTACAAGAATATAACTACTATAATACTGCACCCTATGTACAAGAATATAACTACTATAATACTGCCCCTATGTACAAGAATATAACTACTATAATACTGCTCCTATATACAAGAATATAACTACTATAATACTGCCCCTATGTACAAGAATATAACTACTATAATACTGCTCCCTATGTAAAAGAATATAACTACTATAATACTGCCCCTATGTACAAGAATATAACTACTATAATACTGCCTCTATGTACAAGAATATAACTACTATAACACTGCCCCTATGTACAAGAATATAACTACTATAATACTGCCCCTATGTACAAGAATATAACTACTATAACACTGCCCCCTATGTACAAGAATATAACTACTATAATACTGCCCCCTATATACAAGAATATAACTACTATAACACTGCCCCCTATGTACAAGAATATAACTACTATAATACTGCCCCTATATACAAGAATATAACTACTATAATACTGCCTCTATGTACAAGAATATAACTACTATAATACTGCCCCTATGTACAAGAATATAACTACTATAATACTGCCCCTATGTACAAGAATATAACTTCTATAATACTGCTCCTATGTACAAGAATATAACTTCTATAATACTGCTCCCTATGTACAAGAATATAACTACTATAATACTGCTCCTATGTACAAGAATATAACTACTATAATACTGCCCCCTATGTACAAGAATATAACTACTATAATACTGCCCCTATGTACAAGAATATAACTACTATAATACTGCCCCCTATGTACAAGAATATAACTTCTATAATACTGCCCCCTATGTACAAGAATATAACTACTATAATACTGCCCCTATGTACAAGAATATAACTACTATAATACTGCTCCCTATGTACAAGACTATAACTACTATAATACTGCCCCTATGTACAAGAATATAACTACTATAATACTGCTCCCTATGTACAAGACTATAACTACTATAATACTGCTCCTATGTACAAGAATATAACTACTATAATACTGCCCCTATGTACAAGAATATAACTTCTATAATACTGCCCCCTATGTACAAGAATATAACTACTATAATACTGTCCCTATGTACAAGAATATAACTACTATAATACTGCTCCTATGTGCAAGAATATAACTACTATAATACTGCACCCTATGTACAAGAATATAACTACTATAATACTGTCCCCTATGTACAAGAATATAACTACTATAATACTGCTCCTATGTACAGGAATATAACTACTATAATACTGCCCCCTATGTACAAGAATATAACTACTATAATACTGCCCCTATGTACAAGAATATAACTACTATAATACTGCCCCTATGTACAAGAATATAACTTCTATAATACTGCCCCTATGTACAAGAATATAACTACTATAATACTGCTCCTATGTACAAGAATATAACTTCTATAATACTGCTCCCTATGTACAAGAATATAACTACTATAATACTGCTCCTATGTACAAGAATATAACTACTATAATACTGCCCCTATGTACAAGAATATAACTTCTATAATACTGCCCCCTATGTACAAGAATATAACTACTATAATACTGCCCCTATGTACAAGAATATAACTTCTATAATACTGCTCCCTATGTACAAGAATATAACTACTATAATACTGCTCCTATGTACAAGAATATAACTACTATAATACTGCCCCTATGTACAAGAATATAACTTCTATAATACTGCCCCCTATGTACAAGAATATAACTACTATAATACTGCCCCTATGTACAAGAATATAACTACTATAATACTGCTCCCTATGTACAAGACTATAACTACTATAATACTGCCCATATGTACAAGAATATAACTACTATAATACTGCTCCCTATGTACAAGACTATAACTACTATAATACTGCTCCTATGTACAAGAATATAACTACTATAATACTGCCCCTATGTACAAGAATATAACTTCTATAATACTGCCCCCTATGTACAAGAATATAACTACTATAATACTGCTCCTATGTACTAGAATATAACTACTATAATACTGCCCCCTATGTACTAGAATATAACTACTATAATACTGCCCCTATGTACAAGAATATAACTACTATAATACTGCCCCTATGTACAAGAATATAACTACTATAATACTGCTCCCTATGTACAAGAATATAACTACTATAATACTGCTCCTATGTACTAGAATATAACTACTATAATACTGCCCCTATGTACAAGAATATAACTACTATAATACTGCCCCTATGTACAAGAATATAACTACTATAATACTGCTCCCTATATACAAGAATATAACTACTATAATACTGCCCCTATGTACAAGAATATAACTTCTATAATACTGCCCCCTATGTACTAGAATATAACTACTATAATACTGCTCCTATGTGCAAGAATATAACTACTATAATACTGCCCCTATGTACAAGAATATAACTACTATAATACTGCTCCCTATGTACAAGAATATAACTACTATAATACTGCTCCTATGTGCAAGAATATAACTACTATAACACTGCCCCTATGTACAAGAATATAACTACTATAATACTGCTCCCTATATACAAGAATATAACTACTATAATACTGCCCCTATGTACAAGAATATAACTTCTATAATACTGCCCCCTATGTACTAGAATATAACTACTATAATACTGCTCCTATGTGCAAGAATATAACTACTATAATACTGCCCCTATGTACAAGAATATAACTACTATAATACTGCTCCTATGTACAAGAATATAACTACTATAATACTGCTCCCTATATACAAGAATATAACTACTATAATACTGCCCCTATGTACAAGAATATAACTTCTATAATACTGCTCCTATGTACAGGAATATAACTACTATAATCCTGCCCCCTATGTACAAGAATATAACTACTATAATACTGCTCCTATGTACAGGAATATAACTACTATAATACTGTCCCCTATGTACAAGAATATAACTACTATAATACTGCTCCTATGTACAAGAATATAACTACTATAATACTGCCCCTATGTACAAGAATATAACTACTATAATATTGCCTCCAATGTACAAGAATATAACTACTATAATACTGCTCCTATGTACAAGAATATAACTACTATAATACTGCCCCTATGTACAAGAATATAACTACTATAATATTGCCTCCAATGTACAAGAATATAACTACTATAATACTGTCCCCTATGTACAAGAATATAACTACTATAATACTGCTCCTATGTACAAGAATATAACTACTATAATACTGCTCCTATGTACAGGAATATAACTACTATAAATAAGAATAAGGCTGCACATCAAACTTAGATAATGGTATAATGCCTCAAGCATATGGAAAAATATTGGAATATACAATGAAAAATGCTACTTGCTAATTTGAACATGTGAATAATGAATTGCATACCTGCCATGAATATTAGGAAAAAGGAGATATTTAGCAATCGCATTGATCAATGTAACTGAGCCCCAAAACCTCGTCAAGGTATATCTCTATATTGGGGTCCCTAGCTCTGTGACCCTAACTGTGTGTCATCTCATTGCAATTAAAAACTGCTATGGGTGGAGAGGGGTAACTAAGGACTTTCTTATATAGGAGATGGAAAAAACATGGCCGAAAGGGGCGGAGCTGTGTTCACATTCAGAAAAAAAACTACATATAACTGAATAGGATAACTGAAGTGAGCACTAATATATATATATGAGTGCAAGCCAAAAATACATACTATATATAAGAATAAGGCTGCACATATTAGTGCTCACTTCAGTTATCCTATTCAGTTATATGTAGTTTTTTTTCTGAATGTGAACACAGCTCCGCCCCTTTCGGCCATGTTTTTTCCATCTCCTATATAAGAAAGTCCTTAGTTACCCCTCTCCACCCATAGCAGTTTTTAATTGCAATGAGATGACACACAGTTAGGGTCACAGAGCTAGGGACCCCAATATAGAGATATACCTTGACGAGGTTTTGGGGCTCAGTTACATTGATCAATGCGATTGCTAAATATCTCCTTTTTCCTAATATTCATAGCAGGTATGCAATTCATTATTCACATGTTCAAATTAGCAAGTAGCATTTTTCATTGTATATTCCAATATTTTTCCATATGCTTGAGGCATTATACCATTATCTAAGTTTGATGTGCAGCCTTATTCTTATATATAGTATGTATTTTTGGCTTGCACTCATATATATATATTAGTGCTCACTTCAGTTATCCTATTCAGTTATAACTACTATAATACTGCCCCCTATGTACAAGAATATAACTACTATAATACTGCCCCTATGTACAAGAATATAACTACTATAATACTGCCCCTATGTACAAGAATATAACTACTATAATACTGCCCCTATGTACAAGAATATAACTACTATAATACTGCACCCTATGTACAAGAATATAACTACTATAATACTGTCCCCTATGTACAAGAATATAACTACTATAATACTGCTCCTATGTACAGGAATATAACTACTATAATACTGCCCCCTATGTAGAAGAATATAACTACTATAATACTGCCCCTATGTACAAGAATATAGCTACTATAATACTGCTCCCTATGTACAAGACTATAACTACTATAGTACTGCTCCTATGTACAAGAATATAACTACTATAATACTGCCCCCTATGTAGAAGAATATAACTACTATAATACTGCCCCTATGTACAAGAATATAGCTACTATAATACTGCTCCCTATGTACAAGACTATAACTACTATAGTACTGCTCCTATGTACAAGAATATAGCTACTATAATACTGCTCCCTATGTACAAGACTATAACTACTATAGTACTGCTCCTATGTACAAGAATATAACTACTATAATACTGCTCCTATGTACAAGAATATAACTACTATAATACTGCTCCCTATGTACAAGACTATAACTACTATAGTACTGCTCCTATGTACAAGAATATAACTTCTATAATACTGCCCCCTATGTACAAGAATATAACTACTATAATACTGCCCCTATGTACAAGAATATAACTACTATAATACTGCTCCCTATGTACAAGACTATAACTACTATAATACAGCTCCTATGTACAAGAATATAACTACTATAATACTTCCCCTATGTACAAGAATATAACTTCTATAATACTGCCCCCTATGTACAAGAATATAACTACTATAATACTGTCCCTATGTACAAGAATATAACTACTATAATACTGCTCCTATGGGCAAGAATATAACTACTATAATACTGCACCCTATGTACAAGAATATAACTACTATAATACTGTCCCCTATGTACAAGAATATAACTACTATAATACTGCTCCTATGTACAGGAATATAACTACTATAATACTGCCCCTATGTACAAGAATATAACTACTATAATACTGCTCCCTATGTACAAGACTATAACTACTATAATACTGCCCCTATATACAAGAATATAACTACTATAATACTGCCTCCTATGTACAAGAATATAACTACTATAATACTGCCCCTATGTACAAGAATATAACTACTATAATACTGCTCCTATGTACAAGAATATAACTACTATAATACTGCCCCCTATGTACAAGAATATAACTACTATAATACTCCTCCTATGTACAAGAATATAACTACTATAATACTGCCCCCTATGTACAAGAATATAACTACTATAATACTGCCCCTATGTACAATAATATAATTACTATAATACTGCCCCCTATGTACAAGAATATAACTACTATAATACTGCCCCCTATGTACAAGAATATAACTACTATAATACTGCCCCTATGTACAAGAATATAACTACTATAATACTGCCTCTATGTACAAGAATATAACTACTATAATACTGCTCCTATGTACAAGAATATAACTACTATAATACTGCTCCTATATACAAGAATATAACTTCTATAATACTGCCCCCTATGTACAAGAATATAACTACTATAATACTGCCTCTATGTACAAGAATATAACTATTATAATACTGCTATTTCTTGTTTTGCTTCTCTCCTTTTGTGTTGTATAAACACTTGGATGATGTGCTATTTGGTTGCTCTTCTCCTCGGTTCCTCGGTGTCCCTCGTCCGGGATCAGACGTTGTTGTTATGAGATGGTTTTATTCTGAGCTTTTCCCATTAGATATAAATCAGGGGCGTCATTATTTTATATTGCTTGTTGCTATTGTCATGGAAACAATCCAGTTGCTAAGTGGACCTTGTTGCGGGTGAGGACGGGGGTAGACGTACTCCTGATCCCGTCCTCCGGTGGATGGACCTATTACGCAGACGGTCGCTGTCTGGGCGCAGCGGCGGAATCCGTAATTTATTATTAGGACTATTTATTAATTACGGAGTCATTCTCGTGTCTGGCGGCTGCAACAAATGTTACAAATTAGTTATTAGATTCACCTATAGATCAGTGCTTTCCTCTCCTGAAGTACTCTGTGCTGCTGTGACCTCCTATGGCTCGCAGTATCTGGCTGTCAGAGCATGCTGGGAGTTGTAGTAGCTGGAAAATGTAAAAGGATGTAATGGTGATAGGCAACATTTTATATTGTGTATAATAAGGCAGGCATAACATAATAGTGACTTAAAGGGGCAGTGCCTTAAAGGGGCGCTCTGACCTTGTGCATCCATTTGTGCAGACTGGATACATCAGATCTACTAATTGTTCATCATTAATTGCAATGTGTCTGCGGAAATGCTGCTCTGCCGCCATCTGGTGGCAGCTAGTGATTATTACACCTCAGCTCCTTTATTGGGAATCTTTTCTCCTGTAATGGGATTCTGTCATCAGAAAATGACCTATTGTTTAAATTTAGGGCGGTTTGTTTTGTTATACGTCTTTTAAAAGCATTTCTAATTTTATTTTTTATATTAGGATTATTAGTAAAAAAAAAATTAGTCATCCTGCAATTCTCACGCTGGCCACTGGGGCTTTTTTTTTTTTTTTTAAAAGACTTATCCTTCCTATCCTTTCTGGATTGTCTCTCCAGTAAAGGAGACAAACTCTAGCACAGCGCCACCTATTGGAAGTAGCGATCCTAAAAGTCACAAGTGGATTTTTGACAATCCTTTGCAATATGACTCAGGATATATAAGCCAGATCAGAATCCCAATTTGCAGACACGGTGTTTCGGGGTGCTTGCCCCTCGTCAGTGCAAAGTATGGGGGTGTCTGATCTGGCTCATGAGAAAGCTATGTGGGGACCACGGGGGAACACTATTCTCCTTAAGGAGACTTTGCAAGCCAGTCTGGCTGCCAGGTAAGGGGACTTATAGCTGCAATGCCCCTAAAATTCCACGGGGGAACACTATTCTCCTTAAGGAGACTTTGCAAGCCAGTCTGGCTGCCAGGTAAGGGGACTTATAGCTGCAATGCCCCTCTGGGAAATATTCAAATTGTCTCTCCAGTAAAGGAGACAAACTCTAGCACAGCGCCACCTATTGGAAGTAGCGATCCTAAAAGTCACAAGTGGATTTTTGACAATCCTTTGCAATATGACTCAGGATATATAAGCCAGATCAGAATCCCAATTTGCAGACACGGTGTTTCGGGGTGCTTGCCCCTCGTCAGTGCAAAGTATGGGGGTGTCTGATCTGGCTCATGAGAAAGCTATGTGGGGACCACGGGGGAACACTATTCTCCTTAAGGAGACTTTGCAAGCCAGTCTGGCTGCCAGGTAAGGGGACTTATAGCTGCAATGCCCCTAAAATTCCACGGGGGAACACTATTCTCCTTAAGGAGACTTTGCAAGCCAGTCTGGCTGCCAGGTAAGGGGACTTATAGCTGCAATGCCCCTCTGGGAAATATTCAAATTGTCTCTCCAGTAAAGGAGACAAACTCTAGCACAGCGCCACCTATTGGAAGTAGCGATCCTAAAAGTCACAAGTGGATTTTTGACAATCCTTTGCAATATGACTCAGGATATATAAGCCAGATCAGAATCCCAATTTGCAGACACGGTGTTTCGGGGTGCTTGCCCCTCGTCAGTGCAAAGTATGGGGGTGTCTGATCTGGCTCATGAGAAAGCTATGTGGGGACCACGGGGGAACACTATTCTCCTTAAGGAGACTTTGCAAGCCAGTCTGGCTGCCAGGTAAGGGGACTTATAGCTGCAATGCCCCTAAAATTCCACGGGGGAACACTATTCTCCTTAAGGAGACTTTGCAAGCCAGTCTGGCTGCCAGGTAAGGGGACTTATAGCTGCAATGCCCCTCTGGGAAATATTCAAATTGTCTCTCCAGTAAAGGAGACAAACTCTAGCACAGCGCCACCTATTGGAAGTAGCGATCCTAAAAGTCACAAGTGGATTTTTGACAATCCTTTGCAATATGACTCAGGATATATAAGCCAGATCAGAATCCCAATTTGCAGACACGGTGTTTCGGGGTGCTTGCCCCTCGTCAGTGCAAAGTATGGGGGTGTCTGATCTGGCTCATGAGAAAGCTATGTGGGGACCACGGGGGAACACTATTCTCCTTAAGGAGACTTTGCAAGCCAGTCTGGCTGCTATCCTTTCTGGAAGAGTTTACAGCAGTTTCCTCACTGGCAATGACTGATAACACCTCTATACACAGCCAAAAAAAAAAGATCCACCAATCATAACCAGGGATGTCACAGTTCCCACTCTCTGTATAATGACCACCGCACACACTCATTAGATGCTTCAGCACAAAAGATAGTGTCTGAGTCAGTTCATTGCTGCTAATGTTCAAGTGTTTCCTGAAACTACAGGAAGTTAAAGTCTAATAGAGCCCTAGTGGTCATGGTGAGAATTGCAAGATTTTTATTTTTACTAATAATATAACTGTTATCCTGTAGGATACACCCCACTAATCAATATAACTGCTATCCTCTAGTATACACCCCATTAATTAATATAACTGCTATCCTCTAGTATACACCCCATTAATTAATATAACTGCTATCCTCGAGTATACACCCCATAGCTAAGGATGAGAGAACCCCAACTGTAAAGTTCGGGGTTTGTACCAAACACCAGTTGTCCGGGTCTTAGACTCCAATGCAGACGTTTTAAAAAAAGTCTGTCCGAGTTCGGAGATCAGGTGCTGTTCCAATGTAAATAAAATTAGTTCAAAGGCTGCAGCGCATCCAATCAACAAGCCTTATTGCATGCAGACGATGACTGTATGTTGCTGTGAACCATAAACAAAAAATTAAATGGGCTCCCACCTATTTTTGATAGCTAGCACAGGTAAAGCAGACAGCTGGGCGCTGCGGTCCTTAGCTGTAAGCTTTACCTTGGCTGGTTATCAAAAATAGAGGGGACCCTACTTTATTTTTTTTAATTATTTAAATAAATAAATCATTAAAAAAGTGGCGTGGGCTCCACCTTACTTATGATAACCATGTAAAGGTAAAGCAGACAGCTGGGGGCTGGTATTATCAAGCTGGGAAGACCCATGGTTATTTTGCCCTTCCCGGCCTGAAAATATTGCAGCACAATATTCTCAGAATGTAGCTCCATAGGAATCGATGGGCATTGTGGGACATTACTCCATTAAATTACGTCAGAACTTCCAGGATTTGTTTTTAATTAATAAATTGGTGAGCGAGGGCGTGTGGGGGAGTCCATGAGGCTAACATCCCAGAGTTGGCAGTTTCTGGGGGTAAATTCAAATGAGGGACCTGATGCTTGAGGTGGCTTTTGAAAATGTGACGGTAATACGGTAGATGGGGTTGTCCGGGAGCCAACTCCAGATTCCCATATTTTGCAGTAAATGGGGAGTTACTATTTCGGGTTACCCAGCTGAAGGGAGAGGTTATCGAGCAACTGTTGGTATTAGAGCCCTATAGGCGCAGAGTGTGGAACATGGCCCATTCTCATGTCTCGAGTGGTCATCTGGGAGTAGACAATGCCTAGGAGCGGATCCTTTGAAGGCTCTATTGGCCTGGACATCATTGAGAGATATTGAACTATTGTAGGTCCTGTCTCACCATCCAGCTACCAGCACCAGTGTCTCACTTTCATAGTCCCCCGGTGCCATTACTGGTTATACACCGTGTGCAGAATTATTAGGCAAGTTGTATTTTGGCGGATTTTTTTTATTATTAATCAACAACTATGTTCTCAATCAGCCAAAAGACTCATAAATATCAAAGCTTAATATTTTTGGCAGTTGGAGGGTTTTTTTTTAGATTTGGCTTCTTAGGAGGATCTGTTTGTGCAGGTAACTATTACTGTGCAGAATTATTAGGCAACTTAATAAAAACCAAATCTATTCCCATCTCACTTGTTTATTGTCACCAGGTAAACCAATATAACTGCACAAAATGTAGAAATAAACATTTCTGACATGCAAAAACAAAACCCAAAAAATGAGTGACCAATACAGCCACCTTTCTTTATGATGACACTCAGCAGCCACCATCCATAGATCCTGTCATTGCTTGATCTGTTTACGATCCACATTGCGTGCAGCAGCCACCACAGCCTCCAGACACTGCTCCGAGAGGTGGACCGTTTTCCCTCCCTGTAGATCTCACATTTTATGAGGGACCACAGGTTCTCTATGGGGTTCAGATCAGGTGAACAAGGGGGCCATGTCATTATTTTTTCATCTTTTAGCCCTTTACTGGTCGGCCACGCTGTGGAGTAGTTGGATGCATGTGATGAAGCAATGTCCTGCAGGAAAATCATGTTTTTCTTGAACGATCCCGACGTCTTCCTGTACCACTGCTTGAAGAAGTTGTCCTTCCAGAAACTGGCAGTAGGTCTGGGAGTTGAGCTTCACTCCATCCTCAACCCGAAAAGCCCCACAAGTTCATCTTTGATGATCCCAGCCCATACCAGTCCCCACCTCCACCTTGCTGGCGTCTGACCAGAGTGGAGCTCTCTGCCCTTTACTGATCCAGCCTCTGGCCCATCAAGAGTCACTCTCATTTCATCAGTCCATAAAACCTGAGAAAAATCAGTCTTCAGATATTTCTTGGCCCAGTCTTGAGGTTTTATCTTCTGTTTCTTGGTCAGAGGTGGTGGTTTTCGGCCTTCCTTACCTTGGCCTGTCCCTGAGTATGGCACACCTTGTGCTTTGTGATACTCCAGTAACGTTGCAGCTCTGAAATATGGCCAAACTGGTGGCAAATGGCCTCTTGGCAGCTTCACGCTTGATTTTCCTCAATTCATGGGCAGTTATTTTGCGCCTTTTTTGCCCAGCACGCTTCTTGCGACCCTGTTGGCTATTTGCCATGAAACGCTTGATTGTTCGGGTGATCACGCTTCAAAAGGTTTGGCAATTTCAAGACTGCTGCATCCCTCTGCAAGACATCTCACAATATGGACTTTTCAGAGCCCGTCAAATCTCTCTTCTGATCCATTTGCCAAAGGAAAGGAAGTTGCCTAATAATTAAGCCCCCCTTATATAGGGTGTTGATGTCATTACACCGCACCCCTCCTCATTACAGAGATGCACATCACCTGGTTTACATAATTGGTAGTTCGCTCTCAGCCTATACAGCCTGGAGTAGGACGACATGTATAAAAAGCATTATGTGATCACAATACTCATTTGCCTAATAATTCTGCACACAGTGTAGAGGTCTTGTTTAACTGTATTGCTATGGATGTATTGGGTCCCCTGGTCAATTCTGCTAGAGGGTTATCAGTACATTTTAGTGATTCTGGACTATTTAACACAGTACCCAGAGGTGGTGCCATTGAGAAATTCCTCCTCAAAGAATATAGCCTCGGAGTTGGTCCACATCTTCTCTCGAACTGGAGATCCTAATGGACCAAGAACTCCCCTTTATGTCCAAAGTCATGAGGGAACTGTGTAAAGTTCTGCGGATTACCCAACTGAAGACTTCATTGTACCACCCACAGACAGACGGCCTGGTGGCAGGGCCGTATTTTCCACTAGGCACCCGTGGTCCCGTGCCTAGGGCGGCACGTTGCGGGGGGCGGCACTTTCAGGCAGCAAAAGAAAAAAAAAATATATATATATATATAAATTTTTATTTTTTTTTTTACATCCCCGCCCCCCCGTCCCTCCCTCCGTTACACTCGGCTGTGTTCGGGGGGAGGGGGGTTTGGGGGTGCTTTGGGAGAGAGGGGATGCGCAGTTCTGTCTACTTAAATACACGGCGGGCGCCAGGCATAGTGAGCTGATTAACCCCGGAAGTTCCATCGCCTGCACTTCCGGGGTCAGAGGCGCGGCGGGCGCGACAATCAGCTCACTGCCCCGTGCTGCAGCGTACAATGCTGCAGACAACACACGCCGCGGAGGAGGACGCGTCTGAAGCTGGAGCCAGCCGGCAGAAGAGGATAATCACCAGAGCAGGGCAGCCGGCAGCTGAGCAGATAAGGTAGAGCCTAGAATGTACGGGCACCTTACAGGTTAGTTGATGATGGTTGCGATGCCTCTTTTTGTCCACTATAATCATGCAAGGGGAGGCTGGGGGGAGAGAGGCTGAGGCTGGGGGAGGCTGGGAAGAGAGGGAGGCTGGGAAGAGAGAGGGAGGCTGGGAAGAGAGAGAGGCTGAGGCTGGGGGGATGCTGGGGAGAGAGAGGCTGGGGGGAGGGCTGGGAAGAGAGAGGCTGGGGGGAGGCTGGGAAGAGAGAGGCTGGGAAGAGAGAGGCTGGGGGGGAGGCTGGGAAGAGAGAGGCTGGGGGGAGGCTGGGAAGAGAGAGGCTGGGGGGAGGCTGGGAAGAGGGAGGCTGAGGCTGGGGGGAGGCTGGGAAGAGGGAGGCTGAGATTTGGGGGAGGCTGGAGGGAGGCAGAGGCTGAGACTGACGGAGGCTGGGAGGAGGCAGAGGCTGGGACTGGGGGGAGGCTGGAGGGAGGCTGAGACTGGAGGGAGGCTGAGACGGGGGAGGCTGGAGGGAGGCTGAGACTGGGGGGAGGCTGAGACTTGGGGGAGGCTGGGAGGAGGCAGAGGCTGGGACTGGAGGGAGGCTGAGACTGGGGGGAGGCTGGAGGGAGGCTGGGACTGGGGGGGAGGCTGGAGGGAGGCTGAGACTGGAGGGAGGCTGAGACTGGAGGGAGGCTGGAGGGAGGCTGAGACTGGGGGGAGGCTGGAGGGAGGCAGAGGCTGAGGCTGGAAGGGAGGCTGGAGGGAGGCAGAGGCTGGGACTGGGGGGAGGCTGGAGGGAGGCTGAGACTGGGGGGAGGCTGGAGGGAGGCTGAGACTGGGGGGAGGCTGGAGGGAGGCTGAGACTGGGATGAGGCTGGAGGGAGGCTGAGACTGGGGTGAGGCTGGAGGGAGGCTGAGACTGGGGGGAGGCTGGAGGGAGGCAGAGACTGAGACTGGGGGGAGGCAGAGGCTGAGACTGGGGGGAGGCTGGAGGGAGGCAGAGGCTGAGACTGGGGGGAGGCTGGAGGGGAGGCTGAGGTGGAGACTGGGGGGAGGCTGAGGCGGAGACTGGGGCAGGCTGAGGCTGGGGGGAGGCTGAGGCGGAGACTGGGGCAGGCTGAGGCTGGGGGGAGGCAAAGGCTGAGACTGGGGGAGAGAGGCTGATGCTGAGGGAAGATAGAGGCTGATGCTGGGGGAGAGAGGCTGATGCTGGGGGGGAGTGGGAGAGAGGGGCTAATGCTAGAGACAGAGGACAAGGGATGAGGGATAGTGCAATGACAAAATCGATTGGGTGGGGGGGAGTGTAAGGACTCAGAATAAGAGGGGGGCAGCATTGGGAGCTCATTATGGAGAAGGGGGCGGCATGTGTGGGATCAGTTTGGAGTGGAGCACTGTAGGGGAGTCAATATCAAGAGTGGGGTAGTGTGTGGGGGGGGGGGTCTCAGCATAAGCGTTAGTGTGGTAGTCTTAGCATGAGTGGGGCAACATGAAGGTCTCATTATGGAAAAGAGGAAGGCAGCATTAGGAGCTCATGGAGAGGGGCAGCATGCATGGGACATTGTAAGAAGGGGGCAGCATGCATGGGACACTGTGAGGATGGAGCAGCATGCATGGGACACTGTGAGGATGGAGCAGCATGCATGGGACACTGTGAGGAGGGGGCAGCATGCATGGGACATTGTGAGGAGGGAGCAGCATGCATGGGACATTGTGAGAAGGGGGCAGCATGCATGGGACACTGTGAGGAGGGGGCAGCATGCATAGGAGGGGGCAGCATGCATGGGGACATTGTGAGAAGGGGGCAGCATGCATAGGAGGGGGCAGCATGCATGGGACACTGTGAGGATGGAGCAGCATGCATGGGACACTGAGGAGGGGGCAGCATGCATGGGACACTGTGAGGAGGGGGCAGCATGCATGGGACATTGTGAGGAGGGAGCAGCATGCATGGGATACTGTGAGGAGGGGACAGCATGCATGGGACACTGTGAGGAGGGGACAGCATGCATGGGACACTGTGAGGAGGGGACAGCATGCATGGGACACTGTGAGGAGGGGACAGCATGCATGGGACACTGTGAGGAGGGGACAGCATGCATGGGACACTGTGAGGAGGGGACAGCATGCATGGGACACTGTGAGGAGGGAGCAGCATGCATGGGACACTGTGAGGAGGGAGCAGCATGCATGGGACACTGTGAGGAGGGAGCAGCATGCATGGGACACTGTGAGGAGGGAGCAGCATGCATGGGACCACTGTGAGGAGGGGGCAGCATGCATGGGACATTGTGAGGAGGGAACAGCATGCATGGGACATTGTGAGGAGGGGGCAGCATGCATGGGACATTGTGAGGAGGGGGCAGCATGCATGGGACACTGTGAGGAGGGGGCAGCATGCATGGGACATTGTGAGGAGGGAACAGCATGCATGGGACATTGTGAGGAGGGAACAGCATGCATGGGACATTGTGAGGAGGGGGGCAGCATGCATGGGACATTGTGAGAAAGGGGCAGCATGCATGGGACATTGTGAAGAGGGGGCAGCATGCATGGGACACTGTGAGGAGGGGGCAGCACACATAAGACACTGTGAGGAGGGGGCAGCAT